>NW_024375613.1:176400-471993 GCF_010015445.1 Perca fluviatilis | reverse complement strand
ACAGAGTGAGCAGCAGCTTCTTGTGGAAGTATAATGACGTGAAACACATTATTTGTTTAAAAAAGAAAAGAAAACGGCCGCTGTAATGAAACCGCCGAGAAAGCGAGGCAGATGATCACGGACCGACTGAATGCGTAATTGTAGCCTAAATATATACATTAACTGACCACTGCTCTGAATTGAAGCCGTCATAATCATTCCATTCAAGGATTAGGCTACTAATCATTTTCACAAATTAACAGTTGTACTCTTTGCCTTAAAAGTAAGGCAGAAGATAATGTTACTCAGGAAATTTACAATGAAGATCAATTTTCTATAACGCTAGAATATGATGCGTAAATCTCTCTTTCACTTTCTTCCTCCCTCTCTCTCATTGGCTAAAATATAAGTTTCCTAAGTCATATTAACTTCCACTGCTCGCTTTTAATGCAAAGTGTACAATTGTTCGTTTTGGCAAATGACAGTGACTCATTGAATGGTTTCAGTTAAGAGCAGTATTTCATAAATGTATATTTTTAGACTATCGTTCAGTCGGTCCGCTATTATCTGCCACTTTTTCTCACGTTTCATTTTTTTTTTTTTTTTTTAGAGGCAGAGTTTCCTTCTCTACATATTGCCTTGCTCCCTTGTATATATGGACAAAGAAAATAAAGACACTGAAGAAATTGTACTCTAAAATTACTAGAAACTATGAAGATAATTAAGTGATGAATTCCATGCACACTGTACACATGAATGGAACAGAGTGATATTTATCAGTTATTTCCCCCAGATATGAGGTCAAAAACCATTGAGGTGTCCTCTCCCTGTTGTTCCATGAATGTACAGTAGCCTACATCACTAGATAGTTACTGGTCCAGTGAACTAAGACTATCATTTGGGAGGATTGTACAATTAGGATATGTTCTTAAATTGTACAATCCTCCCAAATTATATTCCCAGTTTACTGGACAACACAAATTGTGTGCTAAAAATGCCAAATACAATGCACATGGAAGTGGAACAAACATGATCCTTATTGTTAAAGAATTAAAAAAAAATTAACCACTAAAATAATTCAAGGTGCATTGGTCAACTATAGAAATGTATGTATTGCCCTTAGTAACAGACTTCATTTAAAACACATTTGAAATGTTATCAGCCTTTTCTAATTATCTCAACAACTGCCATAATATATTCATCAAACTTCTAACAACAATATGAACAGCAGTCTTCATACAGCAATATAACAGTAACAATGACTGTCACATGAGTAATTCTAAATAAAAAAATAATGATCACAACTTTAAATAATAACAGTACTTAAAATAAACAGCAAAATGCACCTGTTGTATTTTAATCCAGGCTGGTAATAACAGTAGGGTAAAACCACTGCTGGGTGATCGAAAAGGCTCCAGGATTAAATAAATCATGGCTGTTAGCCTGGTCAGGAGCAGGCTAGCTGTACAGAATAAATCTCCATGGTGATTTATGTGCCTCCGCGTGAAACCGAATCAAGGCTTAATTCATCCAGGATAACTGGGAAATCCCGGCTTAATCCCTTATCTTGGTTTTGTGAAACAGGCCCCAGATCATCTAGACTACCAACAGTTGGTGGCAGTCATGCAACAAGTTGTTATGCGTAAACGCCAATATAACAGAAGAAGAACAAGCACCCGACCCTAACACATGAGCTTGCAGTCGGAAAAACAACGTGATCATGGGGTGGTCCCTTTATTCCCAGGTGGCATGAATGGACCATTATACAAGTCTGAGGCAGTGCAGCCCTCTCTCTGGCTGACTCTCCACTCTGCTGCAGCTTTGCTCCTCTCCCGTCTGCTTCAGTTCTCTACTCTGCTCCTATCAACCTTTACAACACCCACATGTGTATATTGTCCACTCACCCATCACACAATACTAACTTCACTGATATCCACATCCCATCATTGTATTACTAAAGTTAACTCTACAAGTCCCTGCTTAAAAGCAGTGTACACCACCATTAAAAACAATCCACGTTTGGGACAATGATGGCATTGATCCATTAAAAGGATGTTTTTACTGCACTAACTTGGACCTCTTCCATAGCTTGGACTTAGAAGAAGCAACAGACACTATTACTGATTATGTAACATTTTGTAGAGATAACGTGTTAACTCCAACAACATCCAAACAATAAATCTAATATTTCCAAAGAAATTAAAGAGTGTGAAGTCCGTAGAAAAATAGCATTTAAAAATGGGGATATTGTGGCCATGAGGAATATCCACAAAAAAAACTCAACAGCAAATTAGGAAAGGGAAGGAGGAAGGAGAAGGAGAAATTTGAAACCCACTGCTCCACTATGAATATGAAAAACAATTTGGGATTCCATGAAATTTATGACAAAACTGGCCCCGGCTAAAAAATGGCTTGGTGTTCTTAATGAGGGGGAAAAGCCGATGAATTAAATAACTTTTATGCAGGATTTTGATTGGCCGAGTTCTAGTAGGATAAAATAGTCTCTAGACTCATTACCTGCACTGAATCACCCAAAAATCACTATTGACCAGCATGTTGTACAGAGTCTTTTCTGACAGGTATGCTGTAAGGATTATAATGAATATTGCCCAGTTGTTTTGAGAAAATCATTATCAACCTATTGAAAACAGATGTCATTTCCTCATTAGATCCTTTTCAGTTTGCATTTAGGGGCAAAAGAGGTCCAGATGACTCAGTCACTGCCATGGTACATTTTATATCTAAACATTTAGAGGACCCTACCTCATATGAACGTGTTTTATTTGTAGATTTCAGTTCAGCATTTAATACGGTACAGCAACACCTATTCATTAAAAAGCTGAATGACCTTAATGTCCATCCCTCATTATTAGGTGGTACCACTGGTTTCTACCGAATGGTAAACAGCAGGTCAGTGTTAATGGTACTCTCTCAGAGTGGAGAACTTGAAGCACCGGAGCCCCCCAGGGTTGGGTCAGTTCACCTGTCCTTTTTACCCTTTACACAGATGAGTATAGAAGCTATAATCCCAACAACTATATCATTACATGTTCTGATGATACTGCCATCCTAGCTTTAATAAAAAAGGACAGTGATCTATCTAACTACCTTTCAGAGATTCAAAGGTTTGTAAAATGGTGTGATGACAAACTTTTTTTTTTTTTCTGAATGTTAAAAAAAACTGAGGAGATGTTGTAAATAGATGTAAGAATGAATTTGTCCCTGCGTCAATAAAGCTTTTAAATAGCAGATAAACTAATGTCTAGGTCAAGAAGGACTGGGAGGATCTCTTTGGTTTTACTACAATTAAATGATTTACTTAAAGGGATTAGTGTTTTAGGAACCTTGCTGTGTTGTTTGTTCAATAACATCTATGTATGTTTTTCACACACATTGTGGAACAAAAAGTTTATCTTATCTTATAGAATACATTATAGTCTTACTGTGTGTGTGTGTGTGTGTGTGTGTGTGTGTCCTCAGTGAAGTGTATCAGTCTCTGCAGTAGCTTCCAGCTGCAGCAGTCAGTTCAGTTTCTGTTCAGTCTGATTGAGGGAGGTTTTTGTACGACGCTTTTTCACTGTGTGAACACACCCCCACTGTGATAACTCTGACAGTAGTAAACTGCTGCATCTTCAGTCTGGACTCCACTGATGGTCAGAGTGAAGTCAGAGTTTGATCCACTGCCTGTAAAACGATCTGGAATCCCTGATTGTCGAGTGCTAGTATAGTAAATGAGCAGTTTAGGAGTTTCGCCATCTCTCTGTTGGTACCACTCTAGATAGTTAATGTGTGTAACAGCCTGACTGGTCCTACAGCTGATGGAGACGGAGCCTCCCAGAGCAGAGCTCACTGCTCCAGGCTGAGTCACTGTGACCTGGCCTCTGGACTCTGAGGATACAGAGACAAAACATAAAGCAGCGCACGGTTTAGTCGGGCTTCATTTCAGAGGGAAGGATGTTGATAGAGGAGAGGAGTTTGATTCTCTGGACTTTACCTGTGAAGCAGCAGCAGAGGAGAGTCCAGATGAGGACGGAGATCAAAGTCATGTTTTTGATGAGGAGGATTTCTGTGTCTTCTGTTGTCATGAAGGACAGCTGTCAGTCATCCAGTGTTCAACTCTCAGGACTATAAACTCTCCCAGAGCACTGGAGCATGGTGCTGCTGATGCAAAGTGGCTCTCTATGGAAATGCTCTGACTGACTCCAACAGGGACTTGGATTACTCTGATGATGCTGTTCATCAATGGATCAATCACTTTATCAGAGTGTAGTAAATGTTGGATTTAGGGTCCCAAGGACCTGCTGGAACATTTACAAGAAGCATTTTATTCCCTATGCCATACAGCCATTGAACACAGAATGACTCCATCAGGGAACCAGGCACGTCGGACTGGGGGTAAAACCAATACTGATTACCAGGGCCCAAGGGGAGAGAGGATATTTTCATCTCCTAATTAAATTTCATAATGTGTGTCAGATGAAATGTAAAGTTAGTGTATTGGCTGAATAACTTGGTTGATTGACTGCCTACATTTTGTATACAAAAAAAGACTATCTAAGGTCTCACCAACCCCTTGCTAATGCGCCAAATGGTTTAGTCCATCTGCACCCATTTTGTTAAGTTGAGCATCTGGTGGAGCGCAAACTTCTGCTGGTTCTAACTGGTGTTAGCTTCAAAGAAAGTCAAATCATGCTTCCAAAAAAGAAAGGAAAGACAGGAGAAGGAGAGAAAACAGGACGAGGGGAAACAATTGGTAACTGACTTCTTTTCAAGGAAAGGTGAGCACAAACTAGAAAACGAAATCCATGGTGTTAAACTGCTTGAATATCTCCTCGACCGGTAGTGCTAAAAACGGACTGAGACAACCCATATAAAGAGCAGAACATACACTTTCAAATGATAATTTGGTTATACATGTAATCTGAGGTAAAGGCTAAATAAATAAACTACACTAACAATGCTGTTTGCATACAACACACCATTATAATAGCCTCATTTGAAACATGTTTATTTAAAATGAATAGGCTTTAATGTCTATAATCAGCAATAATAGGCTAATCAGTGTCATAGGTAGGTTGGTAGTTCATCAGTAGATATATATCATGTCAACATTATGTCAGATTTATTAGAAGCAGATCTTAACATTGTGAAACACATGGCCCTCATTTTCAGAAACCATCCCACCAGGGAGTGGAGTAGCAACAGACCCCTCATCCTCCTCTTTGGATTTGAGACAAGGGGAGCTTATATCAAAATTAATGCAAACCATGTTTAGCCATTTTGACTGAAAGGTGTTAAGTAACACTAACATCTTAGTATGTTTTATTATATTAGGTTACAATTAGAATAAGAGGTTAATATCAAACGTATCCTTCATAGAGAAAGATGATAGAGAAGATATGATTGATTTTTTTTGTTTGAGGGGGGTGGTTGAGGAACATGAGGGCCCATCAGGACTGCCAATGCATAGGGCCCAGAATCTTGTACTATGACTCTGCAGGGAGCACTTGTTATTTTATAAGATTTGCTTTCTTGTATTATTTATAGAACTTATCTGCTGCTACCTGCCCATTTACACTATTGTATATTGTATTCTGTATATTCTGTATGTTTTTAATGCTGTGCTGTGTTATGTGCATTGTATTTACTGTTGCTGTACTTTGGGAGAAGCCAAAGACAAATTCTCACTGAGGTGGACAATAAAGTCAATCCAATCTAATGTCTTCTGTCTTATTTAAATTAATTGCAAGAGAAGAAATTACATAAATTTAACATATACAAAAAAACATGCATTAAGGAAATCTGCAGCACTGTGTTATTGTCAGTTATCTTTTCATAACAGCCTCATTTTGGTGAGTTTGTTTGTGTCAAAGTCAGAGAGCCGTGTCTCTCTACAGTGAGAGGTTTTTGTACGGCGGCTCAATGACTTTGTATCACTGTGGTTGACTTTTGGTGGAGGAACCAGACTGAATGTTGGAAGTAAGTCAAACTTTTAAAAAAAACTTTTCGTTTCAGGAGCTATTTTTCTTCCTTTACTTTCTGCACTCTTACCTTTCCAGATTTGTGAAATATTAATCCATAATTTTTAAAGAAATATTTTGCACTAAAAGGCAAATGTTTGCTGTTAAAATAGAAAATTCAAAAGTTCATTGTAAGAAAATGAAATATTGAGTCAGAGGATAAATCATGATTTCCAGCTTTAATGGTAAAGTAGCATCTTGAGGGCTTGTAGGTTTAGTTCAGTCTGACAAAGTCAGAGAGCCGTGTCTCTCTACAGTGAGAGGTTTTTGTACGGCGGCTCAATGACTTTGTATCACTGTGGTACACGTTCGGTGGAGGAACCAGACTGAATGTTGGAAGTAAGTTTCTGCACAAATACTAAAAACTATTTTGTTAATATTGTAAAATAATGTTTTAAATTCAGTTTACAGTCGATAAAATATATATGTAGTCATGTTTTTATTTCTCCTCCTTTATCGTGGAGACTAACTCAGAGCAGCTTCACTAAACATTTCTTTACACGTTTCTGTCAAACTGAAATTTAAATGACTTGAAGTGTGGAAAAGATAAAACTGAAAAACTGTTCTACAAGATTCAGTTTTCATTTTCCACATCAATGATAACTGTTTAAATCAAATGAAGATTCAAATATTCAAACAATTGAACAGAGCAAAGATAAAGATCGGTATTTGAAAATGTGCAACATCTCTTTACTGTGTCATGTATTGTTTCAAAGTTTGAAAACTATTTGAACAGTTTGGTAATGATGATCGAAATCCACATGAAGAACATTTGATGTTGTCAGCTCATTTTCTGGATTTGTTTCTATTACACTAAATACTTTAAAGTAATGTATAGTTAGGTTGGTGATGATTTTGATTTGGAGGTTTAAAGATTTGTCCAAAAGTTGACATTTTATTTCCAGTGTATAGTTTGATATATATCAGCTCATTGTGTAGATGATTCTCTCTGTGCTGATTTACATGAGAGGCTTCTTAAAGGGAAGTGAAACAATGTGTGAGTGAGTGACTGGTGGAGCAGAAAAACCATCTGACAGAAACTCCTTAAAGGAGAAAACCAACTCTCACACAGTCAAGGTGTCCAAGTGTCTGCTGGTTGATTGACAGCTGTGTGGTCCCTGTCCTCTAAGCTGATTGGTGTCTCCTAGGTGATGTCCGTCCCACCCTGACGGTGCTGCCCCCTCCAGTGAGGAGCTGGCTGAAGGAAAAGGCCACGCTCATGTGCCTGGCCAACAAGGGCTTCCCCTCAGACTGGAGTCTGGCCTGGAAGGTGGACGGCAGCAGCAGCAGCAGCAGCTGGGAGGAGAGCAGGAGCCCCGGGGTGCTGGGGAAGGACGGCAAATACAGCTGGAGCAGCACCCTGAGGCTCCCTAAAGACCAGTGGGAGAAGGTGGGCTCTGTGACCTGTGAGGCCACCCAGGGCTCCCAGACTCCGCTCTCAGAGACACTGAGGAGAGACCAGTGTTCCCAGTCCTGACCTGACTCACTGGGACTCTGCTACTGGTTTCACTCTGATACTGATCTCAGTCTGCTCTCTGCTACTCTCTCTCTCTCTCTCTCTCTCTCTCTCTCTCTCTCTCTCTCTCTCTCTCTCTACAGATTCATCACAATTTGAAAGTTCATCTTGTGTTGCTTGCAGTAATGCTGATATTCTCTGTATGTTAAAACAATAAAGACAAATGTATCAACTTAATGTCGTCCGAGCTTATTGATCCAAGAATGACTGCCGTCATGTGTTCCTTTCTTAAATGAACATATACAGTATCAATGAAATCCTGAGAGAGTTTTTCTCTGTAGCATTTCCATGAGATGATTCTTTTAGAAAGAAGTGATGAGATGATGTAATGCAGGTCCCATCTGCTCGGTGCAGCCTGACAGGGTTTAGCTGTGGTGTCCTACAGCAGGTATGGAGCTGCTGGGAAAGGATGAAAGTCAAACTCTGGTCAGCACCACTGTTACTGCTCTCCTTGACAAAGTCAATGTGAGAGAAAGTCAACAGATTCTTTGGGTTTTTCTCCCAACAATAATGGTCACCACTGTCATCTAATGTGTCTGATCTAAAGCAGGTAACAGGTAGATGGGAATGACCTGCTGTGCTGTGCACTTTGATACAGAAGTGGTTTTAGATCTTGTGGTAATCTGATCTCCTCAGTGCATAACTTCATATCACATTAACTGTTCTGATAGGAACTATTTTTGTCATTTATGTTTCTAGTAAAACTTTGTTCATCACAATGTGAAAAGAGTCTTAAGAGTCCACCACTGTTTGTTTCATTAGCGATATAAGTTGACACACGTTCTTCTCATCATATTCTGTTCAAAGTTCCCAAAACAAATACTGTCTTCTCTCTGTCGTCATTCCAGTCTGCTGCAGCCAAAGACTGGAACTATCTGCAAAAACCACTAAAGCTGAAAACTTGTATCTTCATGTCAGCTTTTAACAACTCTGTTATGGACCTTCTCTCTGATACATGCGGCTGTTTTGGGAACCACAAGCATTCCCTCCCCATTATCTGTCTGCTGTTTCCTGTTGCCCCATGCTGATTGGTGTTGTCTTGCTGCTGCTGTTTAGCTCTGCATGTTGAATTAGTGCTTGTGTTTGTTGCTCGTGTTCTGTCGTCGTTTGACACCATGCTTGTGTGCTAGACTGTATGTCATTTCTGTTCTGCTTGCTGTGATTGGGTGGAAGTAGTGGAGGTGTTGGAAATGTTTGGATGTTTGCTGTCATCTTTTTAACTGTGTGTGTGTGTGTGTTCCTCAGTGAAGTGTATCAGTCTCTGCAGTAGCTTCCAGCTGCAGCAGTCAGTTCAGTTTCTGTTCAGTCTGACTGAGGGAGGTTTTTGTACGACGCTTTTTCACTGTGTGTACACACCCCGACTGTTGATTTCATGAACACTATGACAGTAGTAAACTGCTGCATCTTCAGTCTGGACTCCACTGATGGTCAGAGTGAAGTCAGAGTTTGATCCACTGCCTGTAAAATGATCTGGAATCCCTGATTGTCGCTTAGTAGCATCGTAAATGAGCAGTTTAGGACTTTCGCCATCTCTCTGTTGGTACCAGGCTAAATAGTGGGCGCCGCCCAAGTATAAACCCTCTGACTGGTCCTACAGCTGATGGAGACGGAGCCTCCCAGAGCAGAGCTCACTGCTCCAGGCTGAGTCACTGTGACCTGGCCTCTGGACTCTGAGGATACAGAGACAAAAACATAAAGCAGCGTCACGGTTTAGTCGGCTTCATTTCAGAGGGACGGATGTTGATAGAGGAGAGGAGTTTGATTCTCTGGACTTTACCTGTGAAGCAGCAGCAGAGGAGAGTCCAGATGAGGACGGAGATCAAAGTCATGTTTTTGATGAGGAGGATTTCTGTGTCTTCTGTTGTCATGAAGGACAGCTGTCAGTCATCCAGTGTTCAACTCTCAGGACTATAAACTCTCCCAGAGCACTGGAGCATGGTGCTGCTGATGCAAAGTGGCTCTCTATGGAAATGCTCTGACTGACTCCAACAGGGACTTGGATTACTCTGATGATGCTGTTCATCAATGTATCAATCACTTTATCAGAGTATTGATTAGGATCTTTCAATAACACTTTGACTTCTTGACAAATCTTTCAAAATGTTTGATTTAGACTTCCCAGGACCAACTGGAACATATAAAAGAAGTCTTTTATTCCCTATGCCAAAAAGGCATTGAACACAGTATAACTGAATTTTTTTTAGCAATGTTTTAACAATTGCTCTCTTGTATTTTTTATTAGACTTATTTGCTGCCACCTGCCCATTTGCACTATTTTATATTGTATTCTGTACTCTGTATGTTTTAAATGATCAACACTGGCCTCTTAACGGCTGGGAGCAGAGAGGCAGGACACATATGCAAACACACAGAGTCAGTGAACTGTAGCTGTCCTCAACATGTCATGCTGTTTCCCCCTCAGTGCTGAGAGCATGGACCTACATACAGTGGCAAGAAAAAGTAGCTGAAGCTTTTGGAATTTAATGGTTTTCTGAATAAATTGGTCATAAAATGTGATCTGATCTTCATCTAAGTAAAGGGTATTGACAAATATAATGTGTCTAAAATAATAACACAAAATTTTTTTGATCTTCCATGTCTTTTATTGAGAACAACTAAAAAAACTGCATCATGCTTGTGCAACAATTACGTGAACCCTTGAGTTAATGACCTCAAAAAAGCTAATTGGAGTCAGCTTTTAGCACACGTGGAGTCTCGTTAAGATAATGAGTTTGGAGGTGTGGACTACAGCTACTTTGACTGATAAAAAGCCCTCAAACTTTTGGAGTTTGCGCTGCACAAGAAGAACACACTTATGTGAGCCATGTCTCGCGAAAAAGATCTTTCAGAGGCTCTATGATCAAGAATTGTTGATTTACATGAAGCTGGCAAGGGTTACAAAGTTATTTCAAAGACTTTAGAAATTCACCTGTCTACAGTTAAGCAAACAATCTACAAATGGAGACACTTTGGGACTATTGCTACTCTACCAAGAAGTGGGCGCCCAGTCAAAATGACACCAAGATGAGTGTTCAATAAAGACATGAAAGATCTGAATTTGTTTATTTTAGACACATTGTTTGTCAATCCCCTTGATTTAGATGAAGATCAGATCCCATTTTATGACAAATTTATTCAGAAAAACATGAAATTCCAAAAGGTTCACATTCTTTTTCTTGCCACTGTATTTACATATTCACATGGAGAGGATATAAAAAAGTCTGGTAGTAAACTGATCCAGTGACTTGTGGACAGTTTTGTTCTGTCCTTCCAGTTTGGTAATATGGTCTTTTTTTGATAATGATTAGAGATGGCAAAAGTACTCACTTCCCGTACTCAAGTAGAAGTACAGATATTTTTGTTAAAAAAAAGTAGAAGTACTGATTTAACTTCTTTACTCAAGTAAAAGTAACAAAGTACAGGCTTGGAAATTTACTTAAAGTATAAAAGTAAAAGTAGCCTTGCGAATGAATACAATCTTTTATGAAAAGCTGCCTGGACCACACAAATCTAACTAGAGTGGTAGCTGAGAAACTTCAGTGGACTCTTTTTATGCCATTGCCTACATTTTAAATGGATGTCTGCCAATAGGCCTAAAACATGACATATATGATTATTGTGACAGAGACTGGGACTCCAGGTTAATAAGATTCTGACTGAGTAGTAAGATAGAATTCACAGATCCAGTTTCTCTTTTTAATCTTCCCCTTAACATTTAAAGGAATCTACGTGTGTGTGTGTGTGTGTGTGTGTGTGTGTGTGTGTGTGTGTGTGTGTGTGTGTGTGTGTGTGTGTGTGTGTGTGTGCTCAAATATGGCTTCTGGAAAAAAATAAAGGATTCAATATGAATTACTAAACAGACAACAAACAAACATCCATACTACTAGTGCTAACGTTACCACCATCAAGCCACACTGATTTGCCGCGAAATGAATGCTGCGCCGATCTGTCGAGTCGTTTGGATCAAGTGCAACGTACGATATATTCCCATCCAATTAGATCCAAATAGATTGAATTTGGTATTGATGACGTGAAAAATAATAACGGTAACTCCATTGAAATTGTTTGAAACTTGTTAGTTAGGACTAAATCAGGACTGTATTTAAAGCTGATGCTGGTTTCCAACTTGGCCCCAGGTGTGTCTGTTAAAACACGGACGGAGACAATTCTCTTTTATGCTTTAATAAGATCAAGCAACGTGCAACCTAGCTAACAGGTTAACACAAACAACAAAATCAGTAGCTAACTTACTTTAAATTTGCAAGAACTATAGACCAATACAACAACAGGCTTAAATGAACTGACAACATCAGTTATACTACTTAGAGTTCTCAAGGATGCACACACACCATCTCAACTGATGTATCCTCCTTTCTCTCACTTTTTCTATGTGGCGGTTTTACACCCGCCGGTGTAAGTCCGCTATTTTCCAACATGCACCCCAATCACCCGATAGACGACCTTTTCTACAAAACTAAAGTAACGAGCCAATTTTCTAAAATGTAAGGAGTAGAAAGTACCGATATTCTTGTTAAAATGTAAGCAGTAAAAGTAAAAAGTCGCCACAAAAATAAATAGTAAAGTAAAAATATCTGAAATATGTACTTGAGTACTGTAACGAAGTATTGGTACTTCGTTACTTCCCATCTCTGATGATTAGTGATATTAATATTGGTTTGACAAGTTTGTAATGTGAAGATTTCACCAAGTGAAGCAGTGATGAGTCTTTATAGAAGGCTGAGGCCAGTGTTGTAGTTCTCAACATCAGTCTTGGTCTCAAGACCACTCTTTGAAGGTTTCGGTCTCGTCTCGGAATCTGCCGCATCTTTACTCGGTCTTGTCTTGTCTCAGATCTTTGGATCCAATCCCATGATCTTCCTCAGCAGACGGAGTTCACCCAGTTCTCATGGAATATTTTAACTTCTAAGCCAACGTGGACAATATGTCTCACAAATGCTGAGAGGAATGGGAATTTGAAAATCCATATTTTAATAACATCTGCTGAGGAAAAGTATGTGATATGATTAAAATCTCAACAACAGCTACTGGATGGACGTTGTGAAGAGATTGTTTTGCTGTTTCCAAAGTCAAGAATGAACATGAGATTGTAATGGGATATGAATGGATGGTGTCATCTTGAGTTAGCTGTGTGATTCAGCTGTCTGTGCTCTTTCTGCAGGTGATGGTTAGAGCAACTGGGAACAGCTGAGGATGTTCCCAGTAGCAGGAGGTTATTTAAGTCTGGATGCAGTGCAGCCCTCTCTCTGGCTGACTCTCCACTCTGCTGCAGCTTTGGTCCTCTCCCGTCTGCTTTAGTTCTCTACTCTGCTCCTATCAACCTTTACAACACCAGCACATGCGTGTATTGTCCAATCACGCCCATCACAAAATACTAACTTCACTGATATCTACATCCCATCACTGAATTACTAAAGTTAACCCTACAAGTCCCTGCTTAAAAGCAGTACACCACCATTAAAAACAATCCACGTTTGGGACAATGATGGCATTGATCCATTAAAAGGATGTTTTTACTGCACTAACTTGGACCTCTTCCATAGCTTGGACTAAGAAGAAGCAACAGACACTATGACCGATTTGTAACATTTTGTAGAGATAACGTGTTAACTCAGAAGTCTATAATTTTTGTTTTATCCAAACAATAAATCTTATATGTCCAAGCAAATTAAAATGTGTAGTTGGGATACTATGGCCATGAGGAATACCCCCCCCCCCCCAAAAAAAAAAACTCAACAGCAAATTAGGAAAGGCAAGGAGGAAGGAGAAATTTGAAACCCACTGCTCCACTATGAATTTGAAAATAAATGTGGGCTGCCATGAAATTTGGCCAGTGTCCTTTTCTATGCAGTGGTATGTTGGGGAGGCAGCACTAGGAAGAGGGATGCTGGACGACTGGACAGGCTGGTGAGAAAAGCTGGCTCTGTGGTGGGCATGGAGCTGGAGTCACTGACATCAGTTGCAGATAAGAGGACCCTGAGCAGATTGCTCTCTATAACGGACAATGACTGCCACCTCCTGCACATCACTTTCTCCAAGCAGAAGAGCATGTTCAGTAGTAGGCTCCTGTCTCTGTCCTGCAAAACCGACAGGCTGCGTAGGTCCTTTGTCCCTAGGGCCATTAGTCTCTTTAATGCTACACAGAAGGGGAGGAGTGTGATTGACTTAAGTGTTTAAGTCTGCTCTGCATACTGCCCTTTGTACCATGCCTTCATCTGGGTGCCTTTATACATACACATAAATTACCCTGGACTACCCTAGACTGGACTGATTGGCACTGTTTGACTCCCTTCCTGGCTTTATTAGCAACCTGCCCATTTTGCTAGCTTGCCGTTATGGTCAATACACCACGCTGTCTTTTTGTCTGTATGGACAGTTTTCAACTTTAACTTAAACTTTTCTTCAAGTCTTTTACTAGTGTCTATGTATAGTTATGTTATGATTATTCTATTTTTGATATGTTGTGTAGCCTCTACTTGAATAGATATAGAATTTGCACTGGCAATGTACTTTCAATGACACTCTCTTGCACTATGATACCATTACATCTTTCTGCATTTTTTCCACACCACTCCTTTAAACATGCTACTATCTAACTTAACTGTAAGGGTACACTATTGGTATCTTTCTTTGTATTTTTGTAGTATGTATGAATGCCTGGATGTCATATGTCTGTGTGCCTATGTGTATGTATGTTGTATATAAGCTATTGGACACCTTAATTTCCTTCAGGATAAATAAAGTATCTCTATCTAACTCTAACTAAATTCATGACAAACCTGGCCCCAGCTAAAAAATGTCTTAGTGTTCTTAATGAGGGGGAAAAGCCGTAAAATTAACTAACTTTTATGCAAGGTTTTGATTAGCCACATTCTAGTTAGGATAAAATAGAGGCTATAGACTCATTACCTGCACTGACTCACCCAAAAATCACTATTGACCAGCATGTAGTACAGAGTCTTTTCTCACCCACCTGCCCTAGGAAGGCTGCTGGACCAGACGGCATTTCTGGGTCTCTGCTGAAATGATGCAGCGTAGAGCTGGCAGAGGCCTTGGCTCCTATTTACCAAAAGTCTCTGGACTCACATGTTGTTCCTTCCACTTCGAAAAGCTCTATTATTATTCCTGTTCCTAAAAAGGTATGCTGTAAGGATTATAATAAATACCACCCAGTTGTTTTGATAAAATCATTATCAACCTATTGAAAACAGATGTCATTTGCTCATTAGATCCTTTTCAGTTTGCATTTAGGGGCAAAAGAGGTACAGATGATGCAGTCACTGCCATGGTACATTTTATATCTAAACATTTAGAGGACCCTACCTCATATGAACGTGTTTTATTTGTAGATTTCAGTTCAGCATTTAATACGGTACAGCAACACCTATTCATTAAAAAGCTGAATGACCTTAATGTCCATCCCTCATTATTAGGTGGTACCACTGGTTTCTACCGAATGGTAAACAGCAGGTCAGTGTTAATGGTACTCTCTCAGAGTGGAGAACTTGAAGCACCGGAGCCCCCCAGGGTTGGGTCAGTTCACCTGTCCTTTTTACCCTTTACACAGATGAGTATAGAAGCTATAATCCCAACAACTATATCATTACATGTTCTGATGATACTGCCATCCTATAGCTTTAATAAAAAAGGACAGTGATCTATCTAACTACCTTTCAGAGATTCAAAGGTTTGTAAAATGGTGTGATGACAAACACCTTTTTCTGAATGTTAAAAAAACTGAGGAGATGTTGTAAATAGATGTAAAAATGAATTTGTCCCTGCGTCAATAAAGCTTTTAAATAGCAGATAAACTAATGTCTAGGTCAAGAAGGACTGGGAGGATCTCTTTGGTTTTACTACAATTAAATGATTTACTTAAAGGGATTAGTGTTTTAGGAACCTTGCTGTGTTGTTTGTTCAATAACATCTATGGATGTTTTTCACACACATTGTGGAACAAAAAGTTGATCTTATCTCATAGTCTTACAGGGTGTGTGTGTTTTTGTGTGTGTACGTGTGTGTGTGTGTGTGTACGTGTGTGTGTGTGTGTGTGTGTGTGTGTGTGTGTGTGTGTGTGTGTGTGTGTGTGTGTGTGTGTGTCCTCAGTGAAGTGTATCAGTCTCTGCAGTAGCTTCCAGCTGCAGCAGTCAGTTCAGTTTCTGTTCAGTCTGACTGAGGGAGGTTTTTGTACGATGCTTTTTCACTGTGTGAACACATACTGACTGTTGATGTAATGTCCACTCTGACAGTAGTAAACTGCTGCATCTTCAGTCTGGACTCCACTGATGGTCAGAGTGAAGTCAGAGTTTGATCCACTGCCTGTAAAACGATCTGGAATCCCTGATTGTCGAGAGCTAGTATAGTAAATGAGCAGTTTAGGAGTTTCTCCATCTCTCTGTTGGTACCAGGATAAATAGTTAGAATTGTAAATATCCTGACTGGTCCTACAGCTGATGGAGACGGAGCCTCCCAGAGCAGAGCTCACTGCTCCAGGCTGAGTCACTGTGACCTGGCCTCTGGACTCTGAGGATACAGAGACAAAAACATAAAGCAGCGTCACGGTTTAGTCGGCTTCATTTCAGAGGGACGGATGTTGATAGAGGAGAGGAGTTTGATTCTCTGGACTTTACCTGTGAAGCAGCAGCAGAGGAGAGTCCAGATGAGGACGGAGATCAAAGTCATTTTTTTGATGAGGAGGATTTCTGTGTCTTCTGTTGTCATGAAGGACAGCTGTCAGTCATCCAGTGTTCAACTCTCAGGACTATAAACTCTCCCAGAGCACTGGAGCATGGTGCTGCTGATGCAAAGTGGCTCTCTATGGAAATGCTCTGACTGACTCCAACAGGGACTTGGATTACTCTGATGATGCTGTTCATCAATGGATCAATCACTTTATCAGAGTATTGATTAGGAATATGTGGCTGCTCATTTGTACGAGTCTTTGGTTTGAGTCCATAAGCTATTTTAGGGGTACCAAATATATATATTAAGTATTTGTTACAAACCACCTACCCTCCATAGGTTTGCTTCCTACAACAGACTAACGATACTCATACAACAATAAACACAAGACCACTCATTCAGTGTTAACCTACATTTTGTTTATCGATGTACATGAATAATATCTCCTCTTTGAGGATAAAGGTGGGGTTTAAAAATGTACGAATATATTTGCTAAAAGTAGGGGCTCGAGGCTTAATATTAAGGGGACACTGGGCCACCCTCCCGGAACCACTGATTCACTACAACACAAATCAGTCAAATCACTGTGAGACAGATTTAAAGAAAAATTATTATATTTCATTCTTCATCAACAATAAAAATGGTTTTGATAATTATTTACATTTGGGCCGCATTTATTGGGGAATTTTTCTTCAGAAATATTTCAATTATTTTCACTGAAAGAGAAATTGATATTGTTAGTAGATGTTTAACATTTCATTTCAAGTAAAGATTGAATACATTTTCCTAGTTTGTGAATCAAGTTTTAAACATTTTAACCAGTTATGACATAAACTGGTTAAACTGTGAATGTGTTTTGGTGAGTTTGTTTGTGTCAAAGTCAGAGAGCCGTGTCTCTCTACAGTGAGAGGTTTTTGTACGGCAGCTCAATGACTTTGTATCACTGTGGTACACGTTCGGTGGAGGAACCAGACTGGAATTTGGAAGTAAGTCAAATGTTTTTTATTTCAGGAGCTATTTTTCTTTGTATTCTTTTATATTCAACAGTCTAAGAAAAATTGTTGCCTTTCAATATTCATGGATATGGATTTCCACAAAAAGTTTGCCATAAGACTCAAAGTTCACTTTAGCAACATAAATTCAAAAAGTAATTGTAAGTAAAACATTAAATGAGGATACATCATTATTTCCAACTTTAATGGTAAAATAGCATCTTGAGGGCTTGTAGGTTTAGTTCAGTCTGACAAAGTCAGAGAGCCGTGTCTCTCTACAGTGAGAGGTTTTTGTACGGCGGCTCAATGACTTTGTATCACTGTGGTACACGTTCGGTGGAGGAACCAGACTGGAATTTGGAAGTAAGTTCCTGCAAAACAATAGTTAATACATTATTGTGAAGTAATGTTTTAAATCACATTTTTGGATGGGCAGATAAATATGTTTTCTTGATGAAATGTATTCATGTTTTTATTCATTCTCCTTTATCATGGAGACTAACTCAGAGCAGCTTCAATAAACATTTCTGTCAATTTAAATAACTTGATGATGAACACAAAACTTATATTCTACTTAAAATATTTAAGTTAGTCTTTAATGTTACACTATGAATATAATGTCATATTGTTGCAAATGTTGTTTGAAATCTTTTGAACAGTTTGCTAAATAATGTCTGAAATCCACATGAAGAACATTTCATTGTTGTCAGTTGATTATTTGTATTTGTTTGTTTCCACTAAATACTGTAAAGCAATGTATGATTAAGGTTTTAGAATTTGTGAAACATATGACATTTTATTTCCAGTATAGTTATAGTTTGATATATTTCGGGTCAGTGTGTAGATGATTCTCTCTGTGCTGATTTACATGAGAGGCTTCTTAAAGGGAAGTGAAACAATGTGTGAGTGAGTGACTGGTGGAGCAGAAAAACCATCTGACAGAAACTCCTTAAAGGAGAAAACCAAC
Source organism: Perca fluviatilis (assembly GCF_010015445.1). Classification (NCBI taxonomy): domain Eukaryota; kingdom Metazoa; phylum Chordata; class Actinopteri; order Perciformes; family Percidae; genus Perca; species Perca fluviatilis. The sequence goes on along the minus strand of NW_024375613.1, from coordinate 453,819 downwards.
TCTCACACAGTCAAGGTGTCCAAGCGTCTGCTGGTTGATTGACAGCTGTGTGGTCCCTGTCCTCTAAGCTGATTGGTGTCTCCTAGGTGATGTCCGTCCCACCCTGACGGTGCTGCCCCCCTCCAGTGAGGAGCTGCTGAAGGGGAAGGCCACGCTCATGTGCCTGGCCAACAAGGGCTTCCCCTCAGACTGGAGTCTGGCCTGGAAGGTGGACGGCAGCAGCAGCAGCAGCAGCAGCTGGGAGGAGAGCAGGAGCCCCGGGGTGCTGGGGAAGGACGGCAAATACAGCTGGAGCAGCACCCTGAGGCTATCTGCAGACCAGTGGAGGAAGGCGGACTCTGTGACCTGTGAGGCCACCCAGGGCTCCCAGACTCCACTCTCAGAGACACTGCGGAAAGACCAGTGTTCCCAGTCCTGACCTGACTCACTGGGACTCTGCTACTGGTTTCACTCCGATCTCAGTCTGCAACTCTCTCTCTGTTTATCTCTTTCCCTCACTCACTGTCTTACATGTTTCATTGATAAAGTGTGTTGCATGTTTTAATTTTGATTATTTTAACACAATAAAGTACTCTTCATCAAATCAGTTGTTTCCATGTCTTTTATTGTAAAAGAAACAGATATCTCTGTCTTAATAATTCCATAAATCTAGAAATGTTAAACTCAACTGAGTTTAATGTAAAACTGCCTGGACATTTCTCGAAAAAATAAATAAATAAGGTAATATAATAGCATGTTTAAAGGTATTGTGGAGGATTTTCCCGAATTTTAGAACAGAACCGCCCTCTGTACTTTTTGAAAAAATGCACATGCGCAACACTCTGCCTGCTCCCGAGAGGGAACGCCTATTAAACGTGTGCACGAGAGTGCACTGTTTACAAGTTGCTGTCGGCATGGCTCATACAAGCCTACTTCCCAAAAGAAGATTTGCACTTTTTCAGAAATTGAGATGTTTACCGTGTGTGTGCGGTGCGTGACTTGTGCCAGGGCTAGCATCGCTAATCATAGCTTACATCCACTTTTAGTAGCAGTGATTTTTAAAGGATTTCTCCAAATAGCATGCCAAACTTTACCTGTCGAGTAGAAACTTCGCGACTGAGGCATCAGTGGGAAGCCCAACCTGTGCTTTTAGCGCACGCCAGCATGTGAAATGGTCTCCCAAAAACACTCGTCTTGAGAACGGCGAGCTTCCATGAACGGCTGAAACCGTAGCTCACCACACATATACACCTGAAAGTGCTCATGCGCAGAAAGCGAAAACTACCTAGGGACGTGCACGTACGACGGCCTTACGTATACATATCACCAGACTGATTGAAACTAGGAGGACCAATTATTTTGATGATCCACCCGGAAAAAGAAAATCCTCCACAATACCTTTTAATATATTTTGAAAACACAAAACTAATCAGAGAATCATTAATGTGACCCAGACAAGATAGAAGTAAATCCATCATTTATTCTAAAATCTTTAAAGCTTATGTGACTTTAGAAACTGCTTCATTGGAGTAATTTAAAATTTGTTTTTGTAGGAAACCTGATTATATCAATATTTTTATGAAATTCAGATATACTATGTATCTCATAAATGAAGTGTTTACTGTATTGAATTGTTTTTAGATGTGTTTATAGAGTATAGGTAAACTGCAGAGCCTGAGAAGAAATCATTGCAATTGAATTATAAAGTAGGACATCATCAGCATATTATGTCATTAAAAATTTTATCAGCTGTGTGATCTCAAAATATCACATTACATATGCATTTCACTGTCAACACAAGTTCATTAAAAACATTTCATGTCTTAAGGTGTGATGGAAAATAAACTGACTTGAATATAAATTAAATACATTTCAAATTTTATTTGAATGTGAAAATTAACTTAAACACTAAAATGGAACTAAATATTTGATTTCACAGCTAAACAAACTGGCATTAGCTTTATTGACTTATCTAATTTTCAGATAATCTAATTTTAAATACACTGTTAAGTACACTTTTTCAACAAGATTACTATTATAGCTTACTATAGTATGAGCAGTATTTCCTGACATTATTGTCTTATATAGACTTTAGTGTCAGTCAAACTTCTAAAGTGTCTCTGTTTCTGTAGGTTTCTGCAGCTGTTGAGTCAGATCAGTTCCTCTCCAGCTGAGGAGGTTTTTGTACGACGTTGTATCACTGTGTGAACGGGCGGCTGTTATCCTGTTGACAATAATAATCTCCTGCATCTTCAGTCTGAACTCCACTGATGGTCAGAGTGAAGTCAGTTCCAGACTGAGTCCCACTGAAACGATCTGAAACTCCAGACTGACGGGATTGAGCATTATAAATCAAGAGTTTGGGAGATTCTCCAGGTTTCTGAAGGTACCACTGCAAGTCATAGCTAACACTTGAACTAGCTTTACATCTGATAGAGACAGACTGTCCTGGAGCAACAGACTGAGATCCAGGAGACTGAGTCAGGATGATTTCTCCTGATGAACCTGGAAAACATGAAAAAGAGCAGAAGGGTTATTGAGACAAATCCAGCTTGGAGAAAGATGATCAACATCCAAACAGAAGAGTCTCATTTCTTTAACATGGAGAAGAGATGGAAGAAGGTAAATGCTGCTTGTTCCAGTCTTTCTCCATCATAGCAGATCATCATTGAGGTGAACCTGGTTGCATCCTGAAGCAAAGTTTTCAGAAGAGAGTCTCACCCTGAACAAGGAGCCCCAGGGTGGCCAGCAGTAGAATCAGTGACATCATCATCATGCTGCCAGCGTGTCAGTGTCTCTGAAAGTCCTGGACAGTCACTGATCAACACTGGCCTCTTAACGGCTGGGAGCAGAGAGGCAGGACACATATGCAAACACACAGAGTCAGTGAACTGTAGCTGTCCTCAACATGTCATGCTGTTTCCCCCTCAGTGCTGAGAGCATGGACCTACATATTTACATATTCACATGGAGAGGATATTGAAAAGTCTGGTAGTAAACTGATCCAGTGACTTGTGTTTTTTTTTTCCAGTTTGGTAATATGTTTTTTTTTTTTTTTTTTTAAATGATATATATATATGATAGTTATATTAATATTAATGCAGGTTGGACATCCCTTGGGTGTAATGTGAAGATTTCACCAAGTGAAGCATTAATAAGTCTTTATAGAAGGCTGAGGCCAGTGTTGTAGTTCTCAATATCGGTCTTGGTCTCAAGACCACTCTTTGAAGGTTTCTGTCTCGTCTCTGAATCGACTGCACTTTAACTCAGTGTTGTCTTGTCTCAGACAAAGAGGACATGGGATTTTATTTCAAGAGCGGTCAAGGCCACAACTTCCTTTTGATTATTTTATCAAGGTATTTCTCATGATACACTTATGGCAACGACAGAGGTGATTGAAGAAACATCTTAAATTTGTTTTCTGTTGGTGTTTTTTTTACGGGGATGTGGATATTTCAGATCAACTTGAGGAGTGCCTGTGGTCAATATTTTCCACATTTTATCATGTCATGCAGTGTGGGACTCACACTGGTCTGGTCTTGGTCTTGACTCAGTCTCAAAGTTTTTGAAATTAAAAATAAATTTCCGTTCATCTCCTGAATCAACGCTATTAATTCCCAGCAAGTCGATACTTCAAGAATGCATCATTACCTAGATCCACGTTAGCCGATCTGACAGACTGCAGACTGGACAGCAAATGCCGGAGATAAACATGAAGAAGTGAAGTTACAGTATGTTGCTGAGTGCCAGTTGGAAATGATGACACAAAAGATAATTTTGTTTGCGTATAAGACTACATGGGAAGAAAAAATAAATGGATGGCAATATGCATAACATAATACATAATATAATAAGACATAATACATTATGAAAGTAGTAAACTGCTGTGTCAGTGTTATTACGTTCAGTAGCATGTGATACAACTTCTTTTACAAAGGCATTCATTTAAATTTGAAATTCGAAGATTGCATTGTGACTTGTTAAAGGACTCTAAATACAAAGTGTATGACTAGGGACTTCACTTGGGATTTGTTAGTCTTGACTTGTAACTTCAGTGGAAAGACTTGGACTTACTTGTCACTTGCAAAACAGTAGGCTCGTTTGAGATGATCCAGATCTGCGCAGAATCGATCACCGGCGATCGGCGCCCAATGCGTGCCGGTTAGATTTGTGTCCGACTTGATCCCGACTTGCTCTGACGTCATGCACACGTGGGCAACGATAATCTCACGAGATCAAGGTGGCCGCAGTTCTGAGACGCAGGCAGCGCAGTTGCTTTTCACCAACTGCAAGACCCAGGCGGACCCAGGGCATGCTGGGAAACGCCGGCTTCTCAGCTGATCTAACAGCTGATTGGTTCAGAATCGACTCAACATGATGCGTTTTATACACACTTTTTATTGATTTTGATTTGGATGGATTTTAACTGCTATTTGTCTGATTTAAAGGCTTATCCTGTACAGAACACCTGTTGTGAGGCTGATAGTTATGTTTAGAAGTCAGAGAGACTAAATCTGTTCAGGTTACAGATCATTTACAGTGTGTTGTTTAATTAAAATCAGCAACAGATCGCATGTAGAGCATTCTGACAGCTACTCTGTCATAATAAAAACAACTGGAGCCTGTGTAGGAGCTGATATATGTGTCTGATAACATTTTATTAAATCGGAATCGGACCACGGTGTTTCTGTCACTTCCTGTTCACCCTGAAGGCTACTGGAAACGGCTGGAAACTGTCCGACTTGACAGCGTAATTTTGTCACCGCCCCCAGCTGCTCCGGCCTGCTCTCGTCCACTTTACAGGCGATGCGCAGTCCATCTTAAACGAGGCTAGTGACTTGGTCCCACCTCTGAAGATCATGTGGTATGATTGAAAGCTGAACAGCTACTGGATGGACGTTGTTAATAGATTGTTTTGCTGTTTCCAGAGTCAAGAATGATCTCAATGTATTTTTTATTTTTATTTGCTTGTAGCAGAAATTGTGTTTTGGCATATACTTTATATAGATGCAGTTATAAGATTTCTTTTTTATTATTTTTATGAGTTCCAAATTGGCTCCTGTTGATTCTTTGGCAAGAATCCGATAAGAACATGAGATTCTAATGTGATATGAATGGATGGTGTCATCTTGAGTTAGCTGTGTGATTCAGCTGTCTGTGCTCTCTCTGCAGGTGATGGTTAGAGCAACTGGGAACAGCTGAGGATGTTCCCAGTAGCAGGAGGTTATTTAAGTCTGGATGCAGTGCAGCCCTCTCTCTGGCTGACTCTCCACTCTGCTGCAGCTTTGCTCCTCTCCCGTCTGCTTTAGTTCTCTACTCTGCTCCTATCAGCCTTTACAACACCTGCACACACATATTTTCCACTCATGCACATCACATAATACAGGCTTTACTAATATCCACAGCCCATACATTAGTTAAAGTTAACCCTTTAATTTGGTTTAATTTCTTTAAATAACTATATTTTGTGAAACTTTATGATAGAGTGTCTCCCTTTGTTGTGGCCACTTGAATCAGGTCATAACTGTGTGTGTGTGTGTGTGTGTGTGTGTGTGTCCTCAGTGAAGTGTATCAGTCTCTGCAGTAGCTTCCAGCTGCAGCAGTCAGTTCAGTTTCGTGTCGGTCTGACTGAGGGAGGTTTTTGTACGACGCTTTTTCACTGTGTGAACACATTCTGGCTGTTGATATAGTGACCACTCTGACAGTAGTAAACTGCTGCATCTTCAGTCTGGACTCCACTGATGGTCGAGTGAAGTCAGAGTTTGATCCACTGCCTGTAAAACGATCTGGAATCCCTGATTCTCGAAAGTGCTAGTATATTTAATGATCCAGTTTAGGAGTTTCTCCATCTCTCTGTTGGTACCACTGTAAATAGTTAGTGTGTTAACATTCTGACTGGTCCTACAGCTGATGGAGACGGAGCCTCACAGAGCAGAGCTCACTGCTCCAGGCTGAGTCACTGTGACCTGGCCTCTGGACTCTGAGGACACAGAGACAAAACATAAAGCAGCGTCACGGTTTAGTCGGGCTTCATTTCAGAGGGACGGATGTTGATAGAGGAGAGGAGTTTGATTCTCTGGACTTTACCTGTGAAGCAGCAGCAGAGGAGAGTCCAGATGAGGACGGAGATCAAAGTCATGTTTTTGATGAGGAGGATTTCTGTGTCTTCTGTTGTCATGAAGGACAGCTGTCAGTCATCCAGTGTTCAACTCTCAGGACTATAAACTCTCCCAGAGCACTGGAGCATGGTGCTGCTGATGCAAAGTGGCTCTCTATGGAAATGCTCTGACTGACTCCAACAGGGACTTGGATTACTCTGATGATGCTGTTCATCAATGGATCAATCACTTTATCAGAGTATAGTAAATTTTAGATTTAAGCTCCCATGGACCTGCTGGAACATTTACAGTAATGGAGTAATGGAGTATTTATTCCCTATGCCATACAGCCATTGAACACAGAATGACTGCATCAGGGAACCAGGGGCGTCGGACTGGAGGTAAAACCAATACTGATTACCAGGGCCCAAGAGGAGAGAGGATATTTTCATTTCCTAATTAAATTTCATAATGTGTGTCAGATGAAATGTAAAGTTAGTGTATTGGCTGAATAACTTGGGTGATTGACTGACTACATTTTGTATAGAAAAAAGACAAAGGTCTCACCCACCCCTTGCTAATGGGCCAAATGGTTTAGTCCATCTGCACGCATATTGTTTATTTAGTTCAGTTGAGCATCTGGTGCAGCGCAAACTTCTGCTGTAGAAATGTCTTTCTCAAAGAAAGTCAAATCATGCTAACAAAAAAGAAAGGAAAGACAGGAGAAGGAGAGAAAACAGAACGAGGGGAAACAATTGGTAACTGACTTCTTTTCAAGGAAAGGTGAGCACAAACTAGAAAACGAAATCCATGGTGTTAAACTGCTTGAATATCTCCTCGACCGGTAGTGCTAAAAACGGACTGAGACAACCTATATAAAGAGCAGAACATACACTTACAAATGATAATTTGGTTATACATGTAGTCTGAGGTAAAGGCTAAATAAATAAACTACACTAGCAATGCTGTTTGCATACAACACACCATTATAATAGCCTCATTTGAAACATGTTTATTTAAAATGAATAGGCTTTAATGTCTATAATCAGCAATAATAGGCTAATCAGTGTCATAGGTAGGTTGGTAGTTCATCGGTAGATATATATCATGTCAACATTATAGTTATGTCAGATTTATTAGAAGCAGATCTTAACATTGTGAAACACATGGCCCTCAGTTTCAGAAACTGTCCCACCAGGGAGTGGAGTAGCAACAGACCCCTCATCCTCCTCTTTGGATTTGAACACAAGGAGCTTATATCAAAATTAATGCAAACCATGTTTAGCCATTTTGACTGAAAGGTGTTAAGTAACACTAACATCTTAGTATGTTTTATTATATTAGGTTACAATTAGGATAAGAGGTTAATATCAAATGTATCCTTTATAGAGAAAGATGATAGAGAAGATCTGATTGATTTTTTTTTTTTGGGGGTTGTTGAGGAACATGAGGGCCCATCAGGACTGCCAATGCATAGGGCCCAGAATCTTGTGCTACGCCTCTGCAGGGAGCACTTGTTATTTTATAAGATTTGCTTTCTTGTATTATTTATAGAACTTATCTGCTACTACCTGCCCATTTACACTATTGTATATTGTATTCTGTATATTCTGTATGGTTTTAATGCTGTGCTGTGTTATGTGCATTGTATTTACTGTTGCTGTACTTTGGGAGAAGCCAAAGACAAATTCTCACTGAAGTGGACAATAAAGTCAATCCAATCTAATGTATTCTGTCTTATTTAAATTAATTGCAAGAGAAGAAATTACATAAATTTAACATATACAAAAAAATGCATTAAGGAAATCTGCAGCACTGTGTTATTGTCAGTTATCTTTTCATAACAGCCTCATTTTGATGAGTTTGTTTGTGTCAAAGTCAGAGAGCCGTGTCTCTCTACAGTGAGAGTTTTTGTGCACGCGGCTCAATGACTTTGTATCACTGTGGTGGACTTTTGGTGGAGGAACCAGACTGAATGTTGGAAGTAAGTCAAACTTTTAAACTTTTATTTCAGGAGCTATTTTTCTTCCTCTACTTTCTGCACTCTTAACTTCCCATAAGTGTCCAAAATTAATCCATAAGTTTTACAGAAATATTTTGCTCTACATTTGCTGTTGAAATAGAAAATAAAAAGTGAATTGTAAAGAAAATGAAATATTGAGTCAGAGGTTAAATCATTATTTCCAACTTTAATGGTAAAGTAGCATCTTGAGGGCTTGTAGGTTTAGTTCAGTCTGACAAAGTCAGAGAGCCGTGGTTCTCTACAGTGAGAGGTTTTGTACTGCGGCTCAATGACTTTGTATCACTGTGGTACACGTTCGGTGGAGGAACCAGACTGAATGTTGGAAGTAAGTTTCTGCACAAATACTAAAAACTTTATTGTAAATACAGTAAAGTAATGTTTTAAATTCAGTTTACAGTTAATGAAATATCTCTTAGTATTCACGTTTTTATTTCTCCTCCTTTATCGTGGAGACTAACTCAGAGCAGCTTCACTAAACATTTCTTTACACATTTCTGTCAAACTGAAATTTAAATGACTTGAAGTGTGGAAAAGATAAAACTGAAAAACTGTTCTATAAGATTAATTTTTAATTTTTCCACATCAATGATAACTGTTTAAAGCAAATGAAGATTCAAATATTCAAACAATTGAACAGAGCAAAGATAAAGATCCGTATTTAAAAATGTGCAACATCTCTTTACTGTGTCATGTATTGTTTCAAAGTTTGAAAACTATTTGAACAGTTTGGTAATGATGATCGAAATCCACATGAAGAACATTTGATGTTGTCAGCTCATTTTCTGGATTTGTTTCTATTACACTAAATACTTTAAAGTAATGTATAGTTAGGTTGGTGATGATTTTTGTTTGGAGGTTTAAAGATTAGTCCAAAAGTTGACATTTTATTTCCAGTGTATAGTTTGATATATATCAGCTCATTGTGTAGATGATTCTCTCTGTGCTGATTTACATGAGGAGGCTCTTAAAGGGAAGTGAAACAATGTGTGAGTGAGTGACTGGTGGAGCAGAAAAACCATCTGACAGAAACTCCTTAAAGGAGAAAACCAACTCTCACACAGTCAAGGTGTCCAAGTGTCTGCTGGTTGATTGACAGCTGTGTGGTCCCTGTCCTCTAAGCTGATTGGTGTCTCCTAGGTGATGTCCGTCCCACCCGACGGTGCTGCCCCCTCCAGTGAGGAGCTGCGGAGGGGAAGGCCACGCTCATGTGCCTGGCCAACAAGGGCTTCCCCTCAGACTGGAGTCTGGCCTGGAAGGTGGGCGGAGCAGCAGCAGCAGCTGGGGAGGAGAGCAGGACCCCGGGGTGCTGGGGAAGGACGGCAAATACAGCTGGGCAGCACCCTGAGGCTCCCTAAAGACCAGTGGGAGAAGGTGGGCTCTGTGACCTGTGAGGCCACCCAGGGCTCCCAGACTCCGCTCTCAGAGACACTGAGGAGAGACCAGTGTTCCCAGTCCTGACCTGACTCACTGGGACTCTGCTACTGGTTTCATTCTGATACTGATCTCAGTCTGCTCTCTGCTGCTCTCTCTCTCTCTCTCTCTCTCTCTCTCTCTCTATCTCTCTCTCTCTCTCTCTCTCTGGCATCAGACCAATTTAACAGTGTTCAACTTGAAATAGCAATGCTTTATTTGTTGCAATAATCCTTATGCTGTTAATGCTGTAAGACAATAAAGCATGATTCATATAAACAAATCTGCATCTTTATTTAACAACATCTATATGTTTAAATATATAGGTTTTACAAAATAAATCTTTATTTCAGACTCACAAGTAGGTCCATATCAAGAGATATACAGTTTATATGAAAAAATATAAAAATATACATACATACAAATTACAACACATCTGTGGTTTTCGGATGTATGTGCAAGGGCTACATCATAAAGAATTACATTATAACTCTTTCAGGCTGACCTGACATTTTCTCTGTTTAACATTATCTGAATTTAGGTATGAACATGGTGTGAATGGGTGGATGAAAGGGAAACATTTTTATGACATAATTTAAAAATGTAAATCTAAGTTACTCAATACAGTTGTTCGAATTTGAAAGAAATTGTAGAGCATCGTCAACATATAGTTATATCATGATTCTAAACTGAGATTTATAAACCAAAGATTTAATGTCTTTTTGAAGAATAACAGCCAAAACACCAATATGGTTTTGTTGAGTTATTCATGTGCTGCTTTACAATGTTGTTATCACACAGGTTAGTGTTTTTGAAATCTGACATGTCACATGTCATTGAATCGTAAAAATCCTGTCTGCTTATATTTTAAGTATTCTAACAAAGTTCAACCCTTTTATTTAAAGTAATGCATGTATATCTTCATCTGAGATAAATCAGGATTCCTATTTCGTAAATATTTAATTTGTATCAAAATAATATGTAAAATCCTGTCAATACCTCTGCGAACCATTTAATGCAAATGGTTTTAGAGTTTGAAAGGAATACCTCAATACAAATTTAAATAATTATGAAAATAACAAAAGTCTACATGAAGGTGCATTGAATGTACATAAAATACTAAACCTATAAATCAAATGTATGAAACTTAATATGAAACTGATGGAAACAGTCTTACTGTATACATTATTTTTACCGTTTCACTGAAAGGAGTCTTAGAAAAAACAAAAGATATAAGCTGAGGATGTTCCCAGTAGCAGGAGGTTATTTAAGTCTGGATGCAGTGCAGCCCTCTCTCTGGCTGACTCTCCACTCTGCTGCAGCTTTGCTCCTCTCCCGTCTGCTTTAGTTCTCTACTCTGCTCCTATCAACCTTTAAAACACACACATATACACATTTTCCACTCATGCACATCACACAATACTGACTTTACTAATATCCACAGCCCATACATTACTTGAAGTTAACCCTTTAATTTGTTTTAAATAAATAGGTTTTGTCAAACTTGATGATGGTGTGTCCCCCTTTTGTTTTGTGGCCACTAGAATCAGGTCATAAGGTGTGTGTGTGTGTGTGTGTGTGTGTGTGTGTGTGTGTGTGTGTGTGTGTGTGTGTGTCCTCAGTGAAGTGTATCAGTCTCTGCAGTAGCTTCCAGCTGCAGCAGTCAGTTCAGTTTCTGTTCAGTCTGACTGAGGGAGGTTTTTGTACGACGCTTTTCACTGTGTGAACACATACTGACTGTTGATATAGTGAGCACTCTGACAGTAGTAAACTGCTGCATCTTCAGTCTGGACTCCACTGATGGTCAGAGTGAAGTCAGAGTTTGATCCACTGCTTGTAAAACGATCTGGAATCCCTGATTGTCGAGTAGTAGCATAGTAAATGAGTTTAGGAGTTTCTCCATCTCTCTGTTGGTACCAGGCTAACAAGTTAGAACCATGAACATTCTGGGCTACTCTCTGACTGGTCCTACAGCTGATGGAGACGGAGCCTCCCAGAGCAGAGCTCACTGCTCCAGGCTGAGTCACTGTGACCTGGCCTCTGGACTCTGAGGATACAGAGACAAAAACAAAAGCAGCATCACAGTTTAGTCGGCTTCATTTCAGAGGGACGGATGTTGATAGAGGAGAGGAGTTTGATTCTCTGGACTTTACCTGTGAAGCAGCAGCAGAGGAGAGTCCAGATGAGGACGGAGATCAAAGTCATGTTTTTGGTGAGGAGGATTTCTGTGTCTTCTGTTGTCATGAAGGACAGCTGTCAGTCATCCAGTGTTCAACTCTCAGGACTATAAACTCTCCCAGAGCACTGGAGCATGGTGCTGCTGATGCAAAGTGGCTCTCTATGGAAATGCTCTGACGATCCAACCACAGGGACAGGGGGTTTCCTCTTCAGTGCTGAGAACACTGACTTTAGAAATTATTCATGATATAATGCATAAAGAAATTGAGAAATTGGATTGGTTTCCATTGGCAATTTGGGTGAAGTTGATTCCGTTGAATTTCTAAAACCTATTAAACTGCATAGTCTTCATCACACAGCTAATGTGCATTTGTATTCTCATTTGAGATCCATACACACAATTACTGGTGTTAAATGTAGAAATTAAAATGCAAAACGACAGATTCTACCAACAAGGATCTGTACACTTGTTTTGACAGAGAATGAGAGAACATTTGTTTGAGTATGTCGACATTTCAGTAATCAGCCCTAATGCAGAACATCTGGTTTTAATTCTGTTTCAGATGATTAATGGCCTTTCTCCCTCTTCGTCACAAAGACTTTAAAACGACTCTTGGTATAACATGTAACGTCATGTTTTATAGAAAACCTTTGACATGTTTGAATATATAAAAATTATATTTTTCGTGTAGTGGCACTGTCCATAACTGCTACATCACAGTGGGTTTGATAAGGTCTATTTCTTTGATAGAAAGTAGTTCCGGTAAAAACTGTTGATAGTGAAGTCTGTGGAGTTTCCAAAGTAACCACAGGCCTGTACTACGAAGCAAGATTTGGTGTTAACAAGGTAACTTCAGGTTAAACCCAGGGTTTTCTATATCACGACAGTGGATCAGTTGTTACCGGGTTCAATCGCCGTGGTAACTTATGCTGAACACCTACTGACCAATCAAAACTGGGTTGATAACAGCATCACCGTTCTTAGAAGATCAGCCGTAGCTCGTTGCGCGGAGAGAGAGGTGTGACAGACAACCCTGTTAACATTTCCTGATGGGTATTTTTATGAAAGATATTGATTTTCAACGAAGGGAATTACATATAGGCTATTTGTCTGCTTCTTGAGCCATGTGTTGCCAACGTGACACATCAGTTTGAATAAAGTTTTTATATTTTTTAATTGCTCACATGATGGCTTACCACTGCCAGGGTTGCAACTGAAATAATAGGCTAAAGCAACAACAGTTTATAGAAAGCGTAATTATGGTCAGATGTTGTGCCTGACTGATGGGGAAGTGATATTGATAAGCTTTGTGATTTAAACATTTACAGCATCAGGTATTTTGTTGCCAGCTTTCCTTTTTCGTTTTAGGAAGCAGCGACTGTATTGCTTTTTGCCTGTAAAACCGTGTCTATGTTCTTTATATTTCTATAGAACTAGTGCAGTGCCCATTGAAAATGTACCTGTTTGGAACAGGCCGATTGCTTGGCCTGTGGTATTGCTGCTTGTAGAATTCTGTAAGTCCCTAAATGACTTACAGAAGGGTGTGCAGGTTAAAATGCATTTTGTTATTTTTCATTAAAATATTATCAGTGCTTTGTAAAGAGAGTAAAGCCACTTTTCAGCTGGGATGATGAGTCATGGTAAAAAATAAAAATGTTTTGAGAAGGATGGAAATTCTTCTATTTTTAAACCTCAGCCATACATATGTAAACAAAGGATTCAGTTTCTCCATCATGCATTTAAACATGATAGAAAAATGGTGCAATTGTAATAATAGTTTTGTAAGTTTAGAAACATTAGTTTAGTGGATTCCAACAAGGGTGAAATATCAAGTCAGTCAGTAAAGGTTTAAAATACAAGAAAAAAGATATATATATATATATATATATATATATATGAATGACAAATCAACAACAGACCCAGATTTTAAAAGGTAAGAGACAGAGGGAGAGAAGCCCAGATCATCCTCCAGTCTGTTACACTAAAACACATCTGTCCAGATGTGGTGATCTACAAGAGAATCAACCCACTGGTTTCTATTCAACATGTGTATCAGTGATGCTGGGATTGAAACAGACTTTGTTTTACTTGTTGATCAGAGATCTGTGCACGGTGCACAGGAGGGATCTGATGAGCTGTCTGATCATTTACAAATGTTAAGGAGGGGATTTCTAGATTTCATATATTCAGGGAAGTCCCTCACTGTGATTATGCACCTGCATTACAAAGTGTGCAATAGACTTCTGCACATTTAGGTCCCATGGCATGAAAATTTCACTTTATGAGGTTTTTTAACATTAATATGAGTTCCCCCCACCAGCCTGCCTATGGTCCCCCAGTGGCTAGAAATGGCGATAGGTGTAAACCGAGCCCTGGGTATCCTGCTCTGCCTCTGAGAAAATGAAAGCTCAGATGGGCCGATCTGGAATCTTCTCCTTATGATGTCATAAGGAGCAAGGTTACCTCCCCTTTCTCTGATTTGCCCGCCCAGAGAATTTGGCCCACCCATGGGAGAGAGATCATGGCTTTCCAAACGAGCAAAGTGGCAGTTGGTCAAGGCCACACCCCCAACCTCCACCTTGCCCCCAACTCCTCCTCAATAGCAGCAGACCCAGAAATGGCACATCCTAAGGAAAGCTCATTGTGGGACTGGCTCTAGTGGCTGTAATTCTGCACCAAGGCTGAATTTTGGGAAAGAGACTTCAGATACAGTATTAGGGAACCACTAAGGTCTATATAAAAGAGACTTCAGATACAGTATTAGGGGACCACTAAGGTCTATATAAAAGAGACTTCAGATACAGTATTAGGGGACCACTAAGGTCTATATAAAAGAGACTTCAGATACAGTATTAGGGGACCACTAAGGTCTATATAAAAAAGACTTCAGATACAGTATTAGGGGACCACTAAGGTCTATATAAAAGAGACTTCAGATACAGTATTAGGGGACCACTAAGGTCTATATAAAAGAGACTTCAGATACAGTATTAGGGGACCACTAAGGCCTATATAAAAGCATCCAAAGAGCACCATGTCATGGGACCTTTAAGAGGGAAGTGATATGAGTCAGAAAACACGCTTTAATTCCTGATACGATTATGGTCTACAAGAGGGGAAACTAATTGTATTATATTGTTGAATCAAATGTAATCTGCATACAAACAGATTGTATTGTCGTGGACTCTGAACACATGATTGATACTGACGCTGAGGATGTATTAATCCATTCAGCTGAGGGATCAGTGAGAAATATAAAGAGGTAAAGGACATTAACGTCTTGTACATCATTGTTTTAGGAAAACAATTGAAGTAAATGTATTTTCAAAGATGGAAGGTGTAGTAAGTTTAGAGTGTGTGTGTGTGTATGTGTGTCCTCAGTGGAGTGTATCAGTCTCTGCAGTAGCTTCCAGCTGCAGCAGTCAGTTCAGTTTCTGTTCAGTCTGACTGAGGGAGGTTTTTGTACGACGCTTTTTCACTGTGTGAACACATACTGACTGTTGATGTAATGTTCACTCTGACAGTAGTAAACTGCTGCATCTTCAGTCTGGACTCCACTGATGGTCAGAGTGAAGTCAGAGTTTGATCCACTGCCTGTAAAACGATCTGGAATCCCTGATTTTCGAGTGCTAGTATATGAATAAGCAGTTTAGGAGTTTCTCCATCTCTCTGTTGGTACCAGTGTAGATAGCTCCCAACATAAACTCTCTGACTGGTCCTACAGCTGATGGAGACAGAGCCTCCCAGAGCAGAGCTCACTGCTCCAGGCTGAGTCACTGTGACCTGGCCTCTGGACTCTGAGGATACAGAGACAAAAACATACAGCAGCGTCACGGTTTAGTCGGCTTCATTTCAGAGGGACAGATGTTGATAGAGGAGAGGAGTTTGATTCTCTGGACTTTACCTGTGAAGCAGCAGCAGAGGAGAGTCCAGATGAGGAGGGAGATCAAAGTCATGTTTTTGATGAGGAGGATTTCTGTGTCTTCTGTTGTCATGAAGGACAGCTGTCAGTCATCCAGTGTTCAACTCTCAGGACTATAAACTCTCCCAGAGCACTGGAGCATGGTGCTGCTGATGCAAAGTGGCTCTCTATGGAAATGCTCTGACTGACTCCAACAGGGACTTGGATTACTCTGATGATGCTGTTCATCAATGGATCAATCACTTTATCAGAGTATTGATTAGGATCTTTCAATAACACTTTGACTTCTTGACAAATCTTTCAAAATGTTCGATTTAGACTTCCCAGGACCAGCTGGAACATATAAAAGAAGTCTTTTATTCCCTATGCCAAACAGGCATTGAACACAGAATAACTGCATTTATTTTGCAAGTTTTTAATATTTGCTATCTTGTATTTTTTAATAGACTTATTTGCTGCCACCTGGCCATTTGTACTATTTTATATTGTATTTTGTATACTCTGTATGTTTTAAATGATCAACACTGGCCTCTTAACGGCTGGGAGCAGAGAGGCAGGACACATATGCAAACACACAGAGTCAGTGAACTGTAGCTGTCCTCAACATGTCATGCTGTTTCCCCCTCAGTGCTGAGAGCATGGACCTACATACAGTGGCAAGAAAAAGTACGTGAAGCTTTTGGAATTTAATGGTTTTCTGAATAAATTTGTCATAAAATGTGATCTGATCTTCATCTAAGTCAAAGGGTATCGACACATATAATGTGTCTAAAATAATAACACAAAATTTTTTTGATCTTCCATGTCTTTATTGAGAACAACTAAAAAAAATGCATCATGCTTGTGGAAAAAGTACGTGAACCCTTGAGTTAATGACCTCAAAAAAGCTAATTGGAGTCAGCTTTTAGCACACGTGGAGTCTCGTTAAGATAATGAGTTTGGAGGTGTGGACTACAGCTACTTTGACTGATAAAAAGCCCTCAAACTTTTGGAGTTTGCGCTGCACAAGAAGAAGAACACTTATGTGAGCCATGCCTCGCCCAAAAAGAGCTTTCAGAGGCTCTATGATCAAGAATTGTTTAATTACATGAAGCTGGCAAGGGTTGCAAAGTAATTTCAAAGACTTTAGAAATTCATCTGTCTACAAATGGAGACACTTTGGGACTATTGCTACTCTACCAAGAAGTGGGCGCCCAGTCAAAATGACACCAAGATGATTGTTCAATAAAGACATGAAAGAACTGAATTTGTTTATTTTAGACACATTATGTTTGTCAATCCCTTTGATTGAGATGAAGATCAGATCACATTTTATGACCAATTTATTCAGAAAAACATGAAATTCCAAAAGGTTCACATACTTTTCTTGCCATTGTATTTACATATTCACATGGAGAGGATATTGAAAAGTCTGGTAGCAAACTGATCCAGTGACTTGTGGACAGTTTTGTTCTGTCCTTCCAGTTTGGTAATATGGTCTTTTTGATAATGATTAGTGATATTAATATTAATACAGGTTTGACATGTTTCTAATGTGAAGATTTCACCAAGTGAAGCAGTGATGAGTCTTTATAGAAGGCTGAGGCCAGTGCTGTAGTTCTCAATATTGATCTGGGTCTCAAGACCCCTCTTTGAAGGTTTTGGTCCGTCTCGGAATCTGACCATTTTTTACTCGGTCTTGTCTCAGAGCTTTTGGATCCAATTACTAAAACACGTCTTAGTGTTCTTAATGAGGGTGAAAAAGCCGATGAATTAAATAACTTTATGAAAGGTTTTGATTAGCCAAGTTCTAGTAGGATAAAATAGAGGCTCTAGACTCATTACCTGCACTGAATCCCCAAAAAATCACTATTGACCAGCATGTTGTACAGAGTCTTTTCTCACCCACCTGCCCTAGGAAGGCCGCTGGACCAGACGGCATTTCTGGGTCTCTGCTGAAATGATGCAGCGTATTGCTAATTGCTTGCTTTGCTAATAATAAACCTTGGATTACCAGTGACATCAAACAGCTCCTGAATCAGAAAAAGCAGGCGTTTAGGAATGGAGACCGAGTGAGGCTCAGAGGGGTGCAGCATGAGCTGAGGAGGACACTGAAGCAGGCAAAGGTGGACTATAAAAACAAAGTGGAAGGGAAACTACGGGATAACAACATTAAAGAGGTGTGGAAGGGGATGAGAAACATCACTTGATTTAAAAAAGAAGAATGGCCAGGTTTTTGAGGAAGATGTGGACAAAGCCAATGACTTCAAACAGTTCTACAATAGGTTTGACAGGGGGCCGGCCCGCCCCCCTAACCCAGCCCGGGGAGGGTCTCACCCAATGTCACCGCCGCCACTTCAAATACCCCTTCTGCTGCTGCTTTTTCATCCTCTCTGGTGTATCCTCTGTAGCGGCATCCCCAAACCTGTATCTGCAGCTCCCACTACACCTTTGCTTTCGACTCTGCCATCCTGGTCTTCTCCTCCAGGGAGCTGTCACCTGTCATCAGCAAGTGTTGATACTGCAACATCTGACCAGCGCTCTCTGTCTTTAACAATAGAAGAGGTGAGGGCGGAGTTAAGGAGACTGCATACAGGGAAAGCAGCAGATCCGGACGGTGTGTGTCCAAAACTGCTGAAGGACTGTGCAACTCAATTAGCGGAGCCCCTCCAGAAGCTCTTCAACCTGAGTCTACAGACAGAGAAAGTCCCGGTGTTGTGGAAAACATCCTGTCTTGTACCTGTGCCCAAAACAGGACGCCCGGTGGAGATGAATGACTACAGGCCAGTGGCGTTAACATCCCACATTATGAAGACTCTGGAGCGGCTGCTTCTTCGCCACATAAAACCACAGGTTGCACAAGAATTAGATCCCCTTCAGTTTGCCTACCAGGAGCATATAGCAGTGGAGGATGCGGTCCTCTTCATGTTTCACCGGGCCTATGCCTATCTGGATGTGCCTGGTTCTTATGTAAGGATCATGTTTTTTGTTACTTTTCTAGTGCATTTAACACCATCCAGCCCCTTATACTGAGAGACAAGCTCGTAAGTATAGGGGTGGCCCCCTCCTTGACCAACTGGATAATGTACTACTTAACATCAAGGCTGTCAACTGGGGAAGTGTGTTTCTGGGTTGCTGGAATGCAGTACCGGGGCTCCACAGGGGACGGTTCTGGCTCCGTTCCTGTTCACTTTGTACACATCGGACTTTAAGTACAATTCTGAGTCCTGCCACATCCAGAAGTACTCCGTGATTCGGCTGTTGTGGCATGTGTGCGAGGTGGACGGGAGGAGGAGTACAAGGGACCTTGTGGAGGACTTCTGTGACTGGAGCAATAAGAACTGTTCTCCTCCCGAAACCACCAAGACTAAAGAGATGGTGGTGGATTTTAGGAAGTCAAAGCCAACCTGTCAGCCGGTCTGCATAAAGGGGGAGGCCATTGAGGTTGTGCAGACCTACAAGTACTTGGGTGTACTCTTGGACAGTAAGCTCGACTGGTCCGCTAATACAGATGCTCTGTATAAAAAGGGACAGAGCCGTGAAGGTTGATGTTGAGAGCAAGTGTTTGGTTTGGCCGCTGCTGCATCACATCTGTGTCAACTTTCCATGTCTGTACTCGTCTTATTTGTTGTCATATCAGCCCAATCGTCTAACGATTGCATCTCTGCTACTCGGACTTATGATCGACGATCGTTATTGGACATAAGAGTGTCTATGGAAGGACTCTTTGATAGCTGGGAAAGTTTTCCGACAAACATTTCCGCCCCCGTGTGTCCTCCCTCCTCACCTGAGTACCGGCTCCTGTTTACATCCAGGAGCCCTGGTAATCCCAAGAAGAGACGGCGAGACGGGGCTGCAGAGCTGGAGCTCAGGTCAAGACCAGGCGATCTTTCTGGACGGGGGTTCTCTGGCCTTGTCGCGGAGAACGGTCCCGGTGGTTGCGGCTGGTTTCCCTCCAGGAAGCTGGTGGAATTTAGGCCTACTCCCCAGCCGCAGTACCCACGGATGTTTCTGCCCGTTGGACGGGTGCCTCTTCTGTCCCAGTGATGCGCTGGGTGGGAACGTGGACCTGCCCAGACTGCCGATACAGATTGTTGCTGTGCTGTCTGACCAGAGACTGACCGCTCACCGCAGCTGGAGATCACGTGACCGCGTCGGCTGTTTTACGGTCCGTTCCGTTACAATCAGCTGTTGAGGATGCCGGTCTGCCATCATCATTACGGCTTGCCTTGCTCAATGCTCGTTCCATTTCTAATAAAACTTTTATTCTCAACGGACTTTTACTAGTGAGAATATGGATTTTATGTTCCTTACAGAAACGTGGCAAAGGGAAAATGAGTTTGTTCATTTAAATGAGCTCTGTCCTGTTGGCTGCTCTGTTACAGGGACGCCCGCGCACGGCGCCGTGGAGGTGGGCTTGCTGCTGTGCATCGTGACAGATTCATATGTAGAGCCATAAACTCAAAGAATTTTTCTTTTTCAGTCTAGGTTCTTTTAACACTTTTATAGTGTGTTGATCTATTGCCCTCCCGGCCCGGCAAACGTCTTTCTTACTGATTTTTACTGACTTCCTATCGTCTATCAACAAACTGGAAAAGGTCTTAATTATTGGAGACTTTAACCTGCATATTGATGATTCTACATGTAACACAGCTGCTGATCTCCTATGGGCTGAAATATGTGCCACCAGAAACTGAATTTGAATCATTTATATTTGAATTTGAATTGCTAAACTTAAATAATTGCATTGAAAAACTGAATTTGAATCTCATAATTTGAAATTGTATTGTTTAATTTGAATCATTGCATTGAAAAACCGGAATCTGAATAGTATAATTTGAAATTGAATTCATTCGTTTGTAACTGAATTCCAATAAAATTTGATCTTCACTGAAAATTCAACTCTCTATATATCCTCACATTCAGTTCTCACTATTCAGATTCAGATCATGAAATTCAATTTCAAGTTACTGAGACAGACATCCGGGTACTTGGAGGATGAAGGAAGAGCAAACGTGAAGCGATAGGTAGAGTTCAGTGGCGCAGATACACAGGACTCCTCTTCGCCAGCACAAACGTTTTGGAGCACACGCTACTGCCCCAGAGACTCATAGATAATATAATCTACCTGTTCACAATGTTGAAAATGTAATGCCTGGTGTTAGTAGGCCTAGGTTTATTAGTCACATTCTTCCACTTAAGTAAACTTAAAATGAACTATCGCTACTTACCTTAGCCTAGCCTACTGCATGCAAAGTAGTGTGACTATCCATATTTGAAAATACATGTTAATTAATTTAAACATTTGAATTGCATTGTTTTACTTTGTACATCAGCAAGCCTGCAATACAATGTGATGTAAGAGCCAGTCCCCTGAGTTTATACAAGATGTTTCCACATTAAAACGAGTCTATTTTTAATCAACTCTAATATCTGATCGTTTGTCTCTTTCCTTAGAGCGTTTATATACATATTAAAGTTAGTTTTGTTTGTGATTTAAAAGTGTAGCTTTATCATCATGTGCAGGAACAAACAAAACAAAGAGACTAATGTGTTTATAAAAGAATATTTATTATAATCAGTTCACAGATCTGAGTCCAAACAGAAACTGCACCCTTCTGAACTAAGAGGTTCTGCTTCAAAGTGAAGTTTAAACAGACTGAAATGTCCAGGCACTCCCATTTATTCATTCATTTCTGCATGTAGTTATTTATTTAACGAGACTTAAAATCATGTCCACAGTCCGAGTCCCGCCAGACTCCCTTTAGGAAACCTGTAATTTAAACTTCAGCAGGCTTCGACAGTCCGCTCCGCTGAGACCTGGTTCTAGTTCTCCCGGGCTTCCCTTCCCTCAAGCGTGTCCCAGCAGTACCGGCCCGCCTCCAGCAGCGTGGTGTCGGTTTTGGCTTCCAGGAAGCGGGCAGTGAGCTCCGCAAACGGACTCTGCTGCCCCCGCTTTAGCTTCTCTCCGCCGCCGCCCCCAATAGCAGTGGAACTTCCAGCCGAAATCTACATACAGGTCGTCCTGGACTACGTGGAAGATCCTGCCGATCACCACTCTGTCTTTGGCCGGTCCGATCTGGATCAGCGGGGACGGCCGCAGCAGCGAAGACGGCGGTGTTCCTGCCCGGGAAAGAAGACGCTGCGGCGGGCCGCAGAACTCACCACCTCCGCTGCCGCCGGAGCTCAGATTGCAGGTCCAAGGCGCCATATATATCATAAAAACCGTTCTCACCTGTGAACTTTTATCCCTTGCTGTTTGTTTTTGTCATTTCTTTCGTTCCAACATCCATAAACCGTTTGGCATCTTTAGTGCTAATCCTGCGCCACTCTACTGAACTCTACCTATCGATCTGCGCTCGATTGCTCTTCCTTCATCCTCCAAGTACCCGGATGTCTGTCTCAGTAACTTGAAATTGAATTTCATGATCTGAATCTGAATAGTGAGAACGGAATGTGAGGATATATAGAGAGTTGAATTTCCAGTGAAGATCAAATTTTATTGGAATTCAGTTACAAACGAATGAATTCAATTTCAAATTATACTATTCAGATTCAGTTTTTCAATGCAATTATTCAAGTTTAGCAATTCAAATTCAAATATAAATGATTCAAATTCAGTTTCTGGTGGCACATATTTCAGCCCATAATCTCCTTTCTATCATAGACTCTTTTAATTTTACTCAACACGTTACTGGACCTACACATTAAGGGTCACACCCTGGACCTTGTCTTCTCTCTTGGTCTAGATATAGCAAATGCACGTGTGGAAGATGTTCTTGTGAGTGATCATAGTTGTGTGTTTTTTGAGATTAACTTTCCTTTTGATCCTCCGCCCTGTGAATTAGGGCCCAAAAGGCAGATTATGAATCATGATGCTGCTGAGAAGTTCTCTGCCTTGTTCGACCCATGTTCTCTGATGGGATGCAGTGATGCAGATGTTTTTATCCAGTCTTTTAATACTCAGGGCTAGGTTTACTAACACTAAGCGCAGTTTCCGTGCGTCCGTTTATGGCGAGTTCGGTAATAGCACGCTATGCTTCCACATTTTTGCGTGGTATTTATCAACCCTGACACCCATCAGGCAATCAGCGTCTTTCTCCGCACACTACACCGTAAATTGCGCTGTAGCAAAGCGGTACTGGTGCTATGATATGACTGAGTGCAGACTGCGATATTCCCACTGCTGATGCTATGACTGTCTGAAATGATCCTGATGCCAATATTTGTAATGTAGCGAGGAGTTTAACAACTGCTGAATGGGATGTGAACGCTGAGTGGGAGATTCAATTTCATCTTTGATTTCTTCCAGTAACTCTAATATTGCATGGCTGCTTGATCTGTAACGCTAAATGATGTTGTGTTCACTGACAAAGTGTGATTCTTCTGTTAAAAATATTTTCAGCCTACGCCTATGTCTTCCGTCTTGCTCAAATTACTGTTGCCATTTCACCAGCGGCACAAAGGTTCTGAGAACTTCGATTGCGGCTGGTTTTAAAGAGGTGGAGAATTTCCCCTGCAGAATAGCGGCGCTCTTCCTGACAGTCTTTGTAAATACCACGGAATATATAATTAGGGGTGCACTTTCGCTTATCCTCCCACCTTTTTGGGTGGAACTCCCACTTTCCCAACGACCCTCCACGAACGGCATATTGAAAGCGCAACTTGTCTCTTCTGGCTCGCCGTGGCAGACAATCTGCGATTTTACCCAAAGTCGCCCTGTTTGTAAATAGCCCGCATCGGTTAGTCCCGTCTTTCGCGACCAATTACGCCTGGAAACCGGCGTAAGCGGTGATAAATCTAGCCCTCAGTGTTTTAACAATTTTAGATAAAATAGCACCTGTTAAATCAAGCATTATACCTCATAAAAAATCCTGTCCTTGGATTGATGAAACAATCCAAAGTTTTACGGAAATTGTAGAAAAGTTGAACGTCTCTGGAAGACTACTAAACTTGTGGTTCATAGGATTCACCTTAAGGATCTAAGGGTTACTTTAAACGAGATGCTGAGAAAGGCCAGAACTTGTTTCTTTTCTCAGCTTATATCCTCAAATAAGCATAACCCCAGAATTTTATTTGACACCATTAATGCTTTAGTGTCTCCTTCTGGCCCACAATTAAGTGTGTCTTCTAAATCGGACTGTGATGAATTCCTCCCACTTCTTTGTGAATAAGATCAGAGATGTTAGGGGCCAACATCTTACCATCACTTCCTCAGAACTCTGCCTGTGACTTTGTCTCCGCTCATTTTTGGTCCACTTTTAAACCTGTGACACTGAATGACATCATTTCTCTGCTACATACTTTGAAACCCTCATCTTGTCCTATGGATGTGGTCCCTACTGTGCTATTTGTACAAGCTTTTGACTCCATTGGCCCTGCATTGTTGAGATGCTAAATACCTCACTTTTAACTGGTGTGCGTTCCTAGTTTTTTGAAACATGCTGTTGTTAAGCCTGTACTCAAAAGCCCACGTTGGATCCACTTCAACCTAAGAACTACAGGCCAATATCAAATCTACCTTTCATGTCAAAAATTTTAGAAAAAGTTGTAGCAGAGCAACTCACCCTTTTCTTAAGAAGCCACGAGCTGTTTTATAAATTTCGGTCTGGTTTCCGTAAAGGCATTCTCACGAAACTGCAACCTGAAAATCTCTAGTGATATTATGAGTGTCAGCTGATTCAAAGGATTTTACAGTTTGGTCCTATTGGACCTTTCTTCTGCATTTGACACTATCGATCATACCATTATGATAAATAGACTTCCGTGATCTGGTTGGGATGTCTGGATCAAGTTTAAAATGGTTCTCATCCTACCTTTCTGGTAGACGTTTTTAGTGTTCATGTTAATCAGATATTGTCTGAAACTGCAGTGTTGTCGTGTGCGGATACCTCAGAGGTCTGTCTTGGGACCTATTCTGTTCCTCTTGTATATATTTCCTTTAGGACAGATAATTAGTCAATTTAGAGACATATCGTACCATCTCTATGCGGATGTTATCCAACTTTTCTGTTCTTTTAAAGGAAACTGAGTTCTCCAAAACTGTCATCTTTAATAAACTGTTTGTCTAGTATCAAACAGTGGTTTGTTGGACAACTTTCTGCTTTGAACTCAGAAAAACAGAAACTCTAATTATTGCCCCTGAAAGTCGTATCCCTGAGATAAAGCATCATATTGGGGACTTAGGCTTGTCTGTCCAGCCGAGTCTCAGGAGCTTAGGTGTGGTTTTGACTCAGCTATGTCGTTGGATCACCACTCTAAATTATTAGTTAGGAACTGTTTCTTCCACCTGAGAAATATCTCTAAGTTAAGACCACTTGTCACTAATGATGAATTAGAGATGATCATTCATGCTTTCATTTCTTCACGCTTAGATTACTGTAACAGTCTTTTTACTTGTCTGAGTAAGAATCAGCTTTATCGTCTCCAGACTGTTCAGAACTCTGCTGCAAGGCTTTTGTAATGCACATTAACAAAAGAGCAATACATCACGCCTGTTTTAGCAGCACTTCACTGGTTACCAGTCCAGTATAGAATTCAATTCTAAAATTCTTTTGTCATTACTTTCTCAGAGCCTTGCACCTGTCAAGTTCCTTTCTACATCTCTGATTTGATACAGCTACATACCCCCACCCGTAGTCTGAGATCATTAGCCAGATAAGCATAGTGGTTCCTCTCAAGACTAATTTTAAACTAGAGGGGATCGGTCATTCCAAGCAGTGGCCCTAGGCTGTGGAACGGCTCTGCCACGCTGTGTGTGGATTCTGTCTAATCTTTAAAAAAGCAGCTGAAGACTCCCACACCAAGCAGGCTTCTTTACTTAGTCGATGGGTTTTATGGTTGTTTGTTATATTTTCTATTTGTATTTCAATGTGCTCAGACAGGACTTCTTGTGTTGAATTGCATTTCATTGTGAAGCACTTTGTGATTTTTATCTGTGAAAGGTGCTATACAAATAAATTTTACTTACTTTTTACTCTACTTCTTTCTCTTGTGGAGGCTCAGATCTTTTGACATTAGTAGCGATCTGCTGCTCATGTTTTATCAGACTGTGATGGCGAGGAGGTCCTGTTTTTATGGGTGCGGTTTGTTGGGGTGGCAACCTGACAGACAAGAACAGCAGACGCCTCGACAAGCTGGTCAAAAAGGCCAGCTCAGTGCTGGGCAGTTGACTGGACTCATTAGAACTCGAAGAGAGTCCCAATTCTGGAAAAAAGAGCCCCAGGTGGCCAGCAGAAGCTGGACATCATCATTGTGGTGCCGGTGCTGTCAGTGGCTCTGGAAAGTCCTGGTCAGTCACTGATCAACACTGGCCTCTTTACCGCTGGGAGCAGAGAGGCAGGACACATATGCAAACACACAGAGTCAGTGAACTGTAGCTGTCCTCAACATGTCATGCTGTTTCCCAGTGCTGAGAGCATGGACCACATATTTACATATTCACATGGAGAGGAGATTGAAAAGTCTGGTAGTAAACTGATCCAGTGACTTGTTGGACAGTTTTGTTCTGTTTTCCAGTTTGTTATTATGGTCTTTTTTTTTGAAAATTATTAGTTTTATTAATATTAATGCAGGTTTGGTACAAGTTTGGGGGGGTAATGTAGAGGATTTCACAAAGTAAAGCAGTGATGAGTCTTAGAGAAGGCTGAGGCCCGAGGGATCTCAGATGACATGCTTGAGAAAAACCATAAGCTATTTCTCGGTCTTTCTCACTCACTTTCAATTGCATACAACTCTTTTTACACTACACCCAATTCTCTACATAAGAACAAAAACTTAACAGGAAGTGACTTGATTTCCTTTCCCAAACACAACTAATCAAAATGCTACACTTATTTACCAGGGCAGACACACACACTCCCTCTGATGTGCAAACACTTTATGCTTACCTGAACACTAACCAATCACTGCTTTAGTATAGGCCTATACATAGGTCAAAGGTCAGATTACCTGTTTTGAACAATGGATGCCAACAACAGACAGAGAGCAAGGGAAAAAAAGGAAGACAGAAAGAAGAAAAAAAAAAAAAAAAAAAACGAGGAGGAAGGAAGAGAAAGAAGGAGAGCCATCTCTGATGATCAGACTTATTCATCATGTGATCAACCCCTGATTGACCAATGAGAGAAGCTCATCTTGAGTAGCTTTACATTGGCATCCATACTTCAAACCTTCAGAAATGAGAACAGGCATGCAACTATCTAATGACTATTTCAGCATTATAAATCTATCAGATTTTGTTTTGCACAAAGTGCATACACACTACCACACACACACACACACACACACACACACACACACACACACACACACACACACACACACACACACACACACACACACACATTCTTTATTCTAAAAATGATACCTTGGTTTACATATGTTTGTACTATTGTTT
The DNA here is from genome assembly GCF_010015445.1 of Perca fluviatilis. Classification (NCBI taxonomy): domain Eukaryota; kingdom Metazoa; phylum Chordata; class Actinopteri; order Perciformes; family Percidae; genus Perca; species Perca fluviatilis. Next base: position 426,834 of record NW_024375613.1, on the reverse strand, counting down.
TCTTGTTCCATACTACTGTATACAACACTGAGCTCCTCTTACAAACTGTTTTGCCTGATACATATTTTCTGTTTTACTGTAACATTACATTGTTGTTTGCAGTGCACTTTTCAACCACTCTCAGCAGATTACTTTCTCTCTAGAACATTGTAAATGTAGATATGAGCCTATGAAAGACAAAAGAGCTTTAGATTTAGAACAGTGTGTACATCACATCCAAAAATTTACTATGAAAAAAGTTTTTGCCATTTGATGCAAATGCTTCATTTTGAGATGTGTTGATGGCATTTTGAATGCAGTGTTTCATTTTGAAGGAGATGTGAGGCATTTAGCATTTGTGTGTGCCGCTTTGAGAATTGTGTGTAAAGTTTGAAAAAGGAGACATAGTTGTGAAAACGTGTAAGCTGTAGGTAAAACTGTAAGCCGATCTGATAGACTGCAGAGACCGGACAGCATATGCCGGAGACAAACATGGAGAAGTGAAGTTATGATGCTGAGTGCCAGTTGGAAAATGATGACACAAAAAGATCATTTTGTTCGTGATGAAGACTACATGGTGGTAAAAAAATAATGGATGGCAACATGCAAAACACTTGGCGTAATACATTCAACATCTTCCCGATTTCTTTTTGATATTTGAAGCTGCTGTTAACCTAAAATCTAAGAAAAGTACATCGCTAACGTTATAGCAGAGAAATCTTGGGGTAACCTTTTAGTAACAGTAAAAGCACAACCTTGTGAGTGAATGAAACCGTTTATTCCTTCGTTGATGTTATTTTTATTTTATGCAAACTGTTCCGCTTCTCTCACACACATGCAGGCACAGATTATTCCCTCCATAAAGTGAGTAACTTCACTATAGAACTCTAGGACCTATTTCTGGCAGACTGGCACACTATGTTTATGTTTTTTTTTCTTTTACATTTATCTTTTATTTCATTTAGACATAATACATTATGAAAGTATTAAACTGCTGGGTCAGTGTTATTATGTTCAGTAGAACGTGATACAACCTGTTTAAAAAAGGCATTCATGATTTGTGCAATTTAAATGTAATATTACACTGTTGTGTATGACTTGGAACTTGACTTGGGACTTGACTCGGACATCCAAAACAGTGACTTGGTCCCACCTCTGAAGATCATGTGGTATGACTGAAAGCTCAACAGCTACTGGATGGAGGTTGTGAGATTGTTTTGTTGTTTATAAAGTCAAGAATGAACTTTTGGTCTCAGTGTATTTGTTGCGTTTTTGAGTTGCATGTTTTTTTGCATGAACTTTATATAGATGTGATTATGGATTTATGTATTATTTTTTTGTTTCAAGTTGACTCCTTGTTTTTTTTGGCATGAATCTGATAAGAACATGAGATTCTAATGTGATATGAATGGATGGTGTCATCTTGAGTTAGCTGTGGGATTCAGCTGTCTGTGTCTCTCTGCAGGTGATGGTTAGAGAAACTGGGGAACATCTGAGGATGTTCCCAGTAGCAGGAGGTTATTTAAGTCTGATGCAGTGCAGCCCCTCTCTGGCTGACTCTCCACTCTGCTGCAGCTTTCTCCTCCCCCGTCTGCTTTAGTTATCTACTCTGCTCCTATCAATCCTTTTTTACAACACCCACACACACATATAAAATTCCACTCCATGCACATCACACAATACTGACTTTTACTGAAATCCACAGCCCATACATTAGTTAAAGTTAAGCCTTTAATTTGGTTTAATTTGTTTAAATATATACTGTATATTTTGTGTCTCCCTTTTGTTGAATCATGTCGTGTGTGTGTGTGTGTGTGTGTGTGTGTGTGTGTGTGTGTGTGTGTGTGTGTGTGTGTGTGTGTGTGTGTGTGTGTGTGTGCTCCTCAGTGAAGTGTATCAGTCTCCTGCAGTAGCTTCCAGCTGCAGCAGTCAGTTCAGTTTCTGTTCAGTTTGACTGAGGGAGGTTTTTGTACGACGCTTTTTCACTGTGTGAACACATACTGACTGTTGATTTCATGAAAACTCTGACAGTAGTAAACTGCTGCATCTTCAGTCTGGACTCCACTGATGGTCAGAGTGAAGTCAGAGTTTGATCCACTGCCTGTAAAACGATCTGGAATCCCTAATTGTCGAGTGCTAGTATAGTAAATGAGCAGTTTAGGAGTTTCTCCATCTCTCTGTTGATACCAGGCTAACCTGTAAATATTTTCTATCTTCTGACTGGTCCTACAGCTGATGGAGATGGAGCCTCCCAGAGCAGAGCTCACTGCTCCAGGCTGAGTCACTGTGACCTGGCCTCTGGACTCTGAGGATACAGAGACAAAAACATAAAGCAGCGTCACGGTTTAGTCGGCTTCATTTCAGAGGGACGGATGTTGATAGAGGAGAGGAGTTTGATTCTCTGGACTTTACCTGTGAAGCAGCAGCAGAGGAGAGTCCAGATGAGGACGGAGATCAAAGTCATGTTTTTGATGAGGAGGATTTCTGTGTCTTCTGTTGTGATGAAGGACAGCTGTCAGTCATCCAGTGTTCAACTCTCAGGACTATAAACTCTCCCAGAGCACTGGAGCATGGTGCTGCTGATGCAAAGTGGCTCTCTATGGAAATGCTCTGACTGACTCCAACAGGGACAGGGGGTTTCAGTGCTGGGAGAACACTGACTTTATAAATTATTCATGATATAATGCATAAAGAAATTGAGAAATTGGATTGGTTTACATTGGCAATTTGGGTGAAGTTGATTCTGTTGAATTACTAAAACCTATTAAACTGCATAGTCTTCATCACACAGCCAATGTGCATTTGTGTTCTCATTTGAGATCCATACACACAATTCCTGGTGTGAAATGTAAAAATTAAAATGCAAAACGACAGATTCTACAAACAAGGATCTGTGCACTTGTTTTATTGATGTAAAATATTTTTTTCAGGGTTGACAGAGAATGAGAGAACACTTGTTTGAGTATGTCGACATTTCAGTAATCAGCCCTAATGCAGAACATCTGTTTCCCTCAAACAAGCCCTGACAAACATGAACAATGTGGGAAACAGAGGAACAAGTCATTACAACCAACTGCAATACAGTTTTTGCCCTTTGCTTGAACACGTTTTTGCAAAACTTGGCTCATTGTGTCGAAACTCTACACTCAAGCAAATAAGACACAACACTGAGAAATAAACCATTCACATCTATGTCAAATTGAAACTCTGCTATCAAAACAATCCTTTGTCAAAATGTCATTCTGATGACAAAATGATACCCATTTGCATCATATGAATACACTTTCAGATCAGCAGCAACACACTAGTCTACTTTATATAAAAACAGTAGTCTTGGCGCCAGGATAGCTCAGTTGGTAGACGCGCCCATATATAGAGGTTTACTCCTCGGCGCGGCCGTAGCAGGTTCCGACTCAACCTACGTCCCTTTGCTGCATGTCATTCCCCCTCTCTCTCCCCTTTTAGGTCTTCAGCTGTCCTGTCAAATAAAGGTCTAAAAATGCCCCAAAAATAATCTGCAGTCTTATGTTTTTATTCAGTTCCACACATGGTATGTTTTCACAACAACCAAAAATGAAATACTGAATTCAAAATCATTACATTACAGTAGTATATTTTACAGTACAGTAAATTCAGTTAAATCAAAAATAAAACAAACAATACACTACTGTAAACACAGAAAAACACAATTGTGCGCAAGTGGGCTAATGGATCCTGCCGTCTGTTGGGGTCTGGCCACAGGATCTCATCAACATCACATGCAATGTCTTCTCTCGCTAAGCATCGGGGAAAATATCCCCTTGTGTGCCGAATCCATCCCTGGATTGACATCACCTCACTTTCTCCGCGCAGGCCTGTTCCATTGCCTGCAGAAGAGGCATACGGGCATGTGGTTGGCGGTCATATACGCGCCATCTCCAAGCGTAAAAAAATATCCTCCATAGCATTTAGAAATGGCGAGTAAAGGGCAAGTACACAACTTCAAATTGATCATGGTTGGTGAACCAGTTCTGGACCAGAGCAGCCTGATGGAAACTAACATTATCCCAGACAACAACAAACCTGGGCTGCTCTGGTCCATCCTGTACAACTGCATCACGAAGTGCATCTAGAAATGTGATTATGTGTTGCACATTATAGGGACCCAGTTTGGCATGATGGTGCAGTAACCCTCAAGACTCATGGCGGCACACAATGTGATATTTCCCCAGCGCTGCAGCGGGGCGATCGCCCCAATGCCCTTTGGCCAATTATATTAGGTTAAATCCAGCGCGTCACTAAAGTAAATACATTCTCCAGCGGGCAGCTCCATCCATGTCCAAGATTCTCTGTAACAAAAAATACATATTGTGGATGGCTTTACTCAAAGCACACACCTACACTACTACACATACAGAACCGACCCACCCCCCCACACACGGTACCGGTTTAGCTTTGGAATGTATCTATGTGGTACTAATCCAGTTATTCATCTCTTACTGGACCGCACCCATTCTTTATTGTAAATGTAAAGGACTGAAACACTTACCTGTACATATTCATGTCGGGGTTCCTTGACCCTCACACTGTTCCTCCCAAATGGGACCATGTACAATTGCTTCATGGTCATGTTGTGCTTTACCAAGATGCGTCTGATAGTTGTAATGCTTATCGATTCATGTTGTTGAATACTTGCCTATCTGCAAGTATTTGTTGCTGTAGCTGGTGGAGACGGATTGCATTGTTTGCTCTGACTAGGTTCACTATGGCAAGTTCCTGCTGTTGGGTGAACAGGCGTTGGCGTCCACCCCCAGTAGGTCTTCTAGCCATTCTGTAGAAAAATGCAACCACAAATTGTTCTCGTTTGCTTATTTTTTACAGTACTGTGTACACTGAACTTTATTGTATTTACCATACACAGTACTGAAACATCTCAACACGTTATCACGGTATGTTTCACAAAACTACCACTTTTGTTGGAAAAGGAGCATTAGCCACCCTGGAATACAATACATGTGATACAGTAACGTCATATGGTACAGTACTGTAAATACTCTAGATACAGTCTGAGTAGAGTATAGAGTTGAAGACATACCTGTTTTCCAGTCGGAATGTCCTTATTAGGGATGAAACTGAGACAGGCTTAGATTAGGATGGACTCTCTGCCCAGCTTCCCTCATAGTCAGGCCATGGTTTATGACATGGTCCACCAAAGTTGCTCTTAAGTCATCCGAAATAATGGTCCTTGCGTGGCCTCTTCGACCACGTCCTCCTCTCTCTCTCTATCTCTGTCTTCCTCTTCCTCTGCCTCTAGCTCTCCCTGCCTCCATGCTTGCAAAGTTCTCAAAATGCCTTAACTGAGGCCTTTTTGTAGCTGGCTGATTGGTGTTCCGTTTTGTAAGTAAGTATTTTCAGGTGTGTGTCTACGTCTTTTCAATTAACCAATGTGTGTTGTATTTTGAATAGATGTGTTTTCCCAATGGTACCCTGAGATTTCATTTTTGAACTAAGTGTCTTATGTATGAAATAGTGTGTAGTGTCTAGGAGCAAGTGTGTTGCAGAAAGCAGCAAGTGTGTTACAGAATTGCAACTAAAGTGCAAAGCAGCGCTTTTGTTTAAGGTATGGTTACACTTTGTTTAAGGTATAGTAACAACAACTTCAAGTTATGTTACTTTGGTTTAAGCATGTGTCTATACTGTTCAAGCAACGGGCGAAAACTGTAAGAGCCCACCCCTGTTTGTTTCATTAGCGATATAAGTTGACACACGTTCTTCTCATCATATTCTGTTCAAAGTTCCCAAAACAAATACTGTCTTCTCTCTGTTGTTGTCTTGCTGCTGCTGTTTAGCTCTGCATGTTGAATTAGTGCTTGTGTTTGTTGCTCGTGTTCTGTCGTCGTTTGACACCATGCTTGTGTGCTAGACTGTATGTCATTTCTGTTCTGCTTGCTGTGATTGGGTGGAAGTAGTGGAGGTGTTGGAAATGTTTGGATGTTTGCTGTCATCTTTTTAACTGACAATATGACAATGAAATTGACATTTCTCTTTTAGCCCTTACACCCTCTCTTAAGAGGCTTTGCCTTTTGCAAAGCTGCCATTGTAAATGTATATGTGTTTTAAATAACATGCCTGGATAAATACAGGATGAAAAAATAATAATTAAAAAACTCAGACAGGTCTGTGTCCACAATGAAACTAATAATGAAACACGTTGTTTTGGTAACTGTAATGGGACTATGTTTACAAACTCTTGGTCATTTATTGTATTTGTGTGTGTGTGTGTGTGTGTGTGTGTGTGTGTGTGTGTGTGTGTGTGTGTGTGTGTGTGTGGGTGTGTGTGTCCTCAGTGAAGTGTATCAGTCTCTGCAGTAGCTTCCAGCTGCAGCAGTCAGTTCAGTTTCTGTTCAGTCTGACTGAGGGAGGTTTTTGTACCGCCGCTTTTCACTGTGTCAACACATGCTGACTGTTGATATAGTGATAACTCTGACAGTAGTAAACTGCTGCATCTTCAGTCTGGACCACTGATGGTCAGAGTGAAGTCAGAGTTTGATCCACTGCCTGTAAAACGATCTGGAATCCCTGTTTGTCGAGAGCTAATACTATAAATGAGCAGTTTAGGAGTTTCTCCATCTCTCTGTTGGTACCAGTGTAGATAGTTCCCATTATAAACATTCTGACTGGTCCTACAGCTGATGGAGACGGAGCCTCCCAGAGCAGAGCTCACTGCTCCAGGCTGAGTCACTGTGACCTGGCCTCTGGACTCTGAGGATACGAGAGACAAAACATAAAGCAGCGCACCGGGTTTAGTCGGCTTCATTTCAGAGGGACCGGATGTTATGAGAGAGGAGAGGAGTTTGATTCTCTGGACTTTACCTGTGAAGCAGCAGCAGAGGAGAGTCCAGATGAGGACGGAGATCAAAGTCATGTTTTTGATGAGGAGGATTTCTGTGTCTTCTGTTGTGATGAAGGACAGCTGTCAGTCATCCAGTGTTCAACTCTCAGGACTATAAACACTCCCAGAGCACTGGAGCATGGTGCTGCTGATGCAAAGTGGCTCTCTATGGAAATGCTCTGACTGACTCCAACAGGGACTTGGATTACTCTGATGATGCTATTCATCAATGGATCAATCACTTTATCAGGGTATTGATTAGGATCTTTCAATAACACTTTGACTTCTTGACAAATCTTTCAAAATGTTCGATTTAGACTTCCCAGGACCAGCTGGAACATATAAAAGAAGTCTTTTATTCCCTATGCCAAACAGGCATTGAACACAGAATAACTGCATTTATTTTGCAAGTTTTTAATATTTGCTATCTTGTATTTTTTAATAGACTTATTTGCTGCCACCTGGCCATTTGCACTATTTTATATTTGTATTTTGTATACTCTGTGTATGTTTTAAATGATCAACACTGGCCTCTTAGCGGCGGGGAGCAGAGAGGCAGGACACATATGCAAACACACAGAGTCAGTGAACTGTAGCTGTCCTCAACATGTCATGCTGTTTCCCCCTCAGTGCTGAGAGCATGGACCTACATACAGTGGCAAGAAAAGTACGTGAAGCTTTTGGAATTTCATGGTTTTCTGAATAAATTTGTCATAAAATGTGATCTGATCTTCATCTAAGTCAAGGGTATCGACACATATAATGTGTCTAAAATAATAACACAAAAGTTGTTTGATCTTTGATGTCTTTATTGAGAACAACTAAAAAAAATGCATCGTGCTTGTGGAAAAAGTATGTGAACCCCTTGAGTTAATGACCTCAAAAAGCTAATTGGAGTCAGGTTTTAGCACACGTGGAGTCTCGTTAAGATAATGAGTTTGGAGGTGTGGACTACAGCTACTTTGACTGATAAAAAGCCCTCAAACTTTTGGAGTTATGCGCTGCACAAGAAGAACACACTTATGTGAGCCATGCGTCGCCAAAAAGAGCTTTCAGAGGATCTATGATCAAGAATTGTTTAATTACATGAAGCTGGCAAGGGTTGCAAAGTAATTTCAAAGACTTTAGAAATTCATCTGTCTACAAATGGAGACACTTTGGGACTATTGCTACTCTACCAAGAAGTGGCGCCCAGTCAAAATGACACCAAGATGATTGTTCAATAAAGACATGAAAGATCTGAATTTGTTTATTTTAGACACATTATGTTTGTCAATCCCTTTGATTGAGATGAAGATCAGATCACATTTTATGACCAATTTATTCAGAAAAACATGAAATTCCAAAAGGTTCACATATTTTTTCTTGCCACTGTATTTACATATTCACATGGAGATGATATTTAAAAGTCTGGTAGCAAACTGATCCAGTGACTTGTGGACAGTTTTGTTCTGTCCTTCCAGTTTGGTAATATGGTCTTTTTGATAATGATTAGTGATATTAATATTAATACAGGTTTGACATGTTTCTAATGTGAAGATTTCACCAAGTGAAGCAGTGATGAGTCTTTATAGAAGGCTGAGGCCAGTGCTGTAGTTCTCAATATCGATCTGGGTCTCAAGACCCCTCTTTGAAGGTTTTGGTCTCGTCTCCGGAATCTGACGGCTTTTTACTCGGTCTTGTCTCAGAGCTTTTGGATCCAATTACTAAAACACGTCTTAGTGTTCTTAATGAGGGGAAAAAGCCGATGAATTAAATAACTTTTATGAAAGGTTTTGTTTGCGACGTACTAGTAGGATAAAATAGAGGCTCTAGACTCATTACCTGCACTGAATCCCCAAAAATCACTATTGACCAGCATGTTGTACAGAGTCTTTTACTCACCCACCTGCCCCTAGGAAGGCCGCTGGACCAGACGGCATTTCTGGGTCTCTGCTGAAATGATGCAGCGTATTGCTAATTGCTTGCTTTGCTAATAATAAACCTTGGATTACCAGTGACATCAAACAGCTCCTGAATCAGAAAAACGGCGTTTAGGAATGGAGACCGAGTGAGGCTCAGAGGGTGCAGCATGAGCTGAGGAGGACACTGAAGCAGGCAAAGGTGGACTATAAAAACAAAGTGGAAGGGAAACTACGGGATAACAACATTAAAGAGGTGTGGAAGGGGATGAGAAACATCACTTGATTTAAAAAAAAAGAATGGCCGGTTTTTTTGAGGAAGATGTGGACAAAGCCAATGACTTCAAACAGTTCTACAATAGGTTTGACAGGGGGCGGACGCTGCCCTAACCCAGCCGGAGGGTCTCACCCAATGTCACGCCCGCCACTTCAAATACCCCTTCTGCTGCTGCTTTTTCATCTTCTCTGGTGTACCCGCTATGTAGCGGCAACCCCAAACTTGTGTCTGCAGCACCCACTACAACTTTGCTTTCGACTCTGCCATCCTGGTCTTCTCTCTAGGGAGCTGTCACCTGTCATCAGCAGGTGTGGATACTGCAACATCTGACCAGCTCTCTGTCTTTAACAATAGAGAGGAGAGGCGGAGTTAAGGAGACTGCATACAGGGAAAGCAGCAGGTCCGGACGGTGTGTCCCCAAAACTACTGAAGGACTGTGCAACTCAATTAGCGGAGCCCCTCCATAACCTCTTCAACCTGAGTCTACAGACAGAGAAAGTCCCGGTGTTGTGGAAAACATCCTGTCTTGTACCAGTGCCCAAAACAGGACGCCCGGTTGGAGATGAATGACTACAGGCCAGTGGCGTTAACATCCCACATTATGAAGACTCTGAGCGGCTGCTCCTCCGCCACCTGAAACCGCGGTTGCACAAGAATTAGATCCCCTTCAGTTTGCCTACCAGGAACATATAGGAGTGGAGGATGCGGTCCTCTTCATGTTGCACCGGGCCTATGCCTATCTGGATGTGCCTGGTTCTTATGTAAGGATCATGTTTTTGACTTTTCTAGTGCATTTAACACCATCCAGCCCCTTATACTGAGAGACAAGCTCGTAAGTATAGGGGTGGCCCCCCCTTGACCAACTGGATAACGGACTACTTAACATCAAGGCTGCAGTTTGTCAACTGGGGAAGTGTGTTTCGGGTCGATGGAATGCAGTACCGGGGCTCCACAGGGGACGGTTCTGGCGCCGTTCCTGTTCACTTTGTACACATCGGACTTTAAGTACAATTCACAGTCCTGCCACATCCAGAAGTACTCCGATGATTCGGCTGTTGTGGCGATGTGTGCGAGGTGGAGGGAGGAGGAGTACAGGGACCTTGTGGAGGACTTCTGTGACTGGAGCAATAAGAACTGTCTCCTCCGAAAACCACCAAGACTAAAGAGATGGTGGTGGATTTTAGGAAGTCAAAGCCAACCTGTCAGCCAGTCTGCATAAAGGGGAGGCCATTGAGGTTGTGCAGACCTACAAGTACTTGGGTGTACTCTTGGACAGTAAGCTCGACTGGTCCGCTAATACAGATGCTCTGTATTAAAAGGGACAGAGCCGTGAAGGTTGATGTTGAGAGCAAGTGTTTGGTTTGGCCGCTGCTGCATCACATCTGTGTCAACTTTCCATGTCTGTACTCGTCTTATTTGTTGTCATATCAGCCCTATCGTCTAACGATTGCATCTCTGCTACTCGGACTTATGATCGACGATCGTTATTGGACATAAGAGTGTCTATGGAAGGACTCTTTGATAGCTGGGGAAAGTTTCCGACAAACATTTCCGCCCCCCTCGTGTGTCTCCCTCCTCACCTGAGTACCGGCTCCTGTTTACATCCAGGAGCCCTGGTAATCCCAAGAAGACGACGGAGCGGAGGGGCTGCAGAGCTGGAGCTCAGGTCAAGACCAGGCGATCTTTCTCGATGGACGGGGTTCTCTGGCCTTGTCGCGGAAACGGTCCCGGTGGTTGCGGCTGGTTTCCCTCCAGGAAGCTGGTGGAATTAGGCCTACTCCCCAGCCGCAGTACCCACGGATGTTTCTGCCCGTTGGACGGGTGCCTCTTCTGTCCCAGTGATGTGCTGGTGGGAACGTGGACCTGCCCAGACTGCCGATACAGATTGTTGCTGTGCTGTCTGACCAGAGACTGACCGCTACCGCAGCTGGAGATCACGTGACCGCGTCGGCTGTTTACGTTCGTTCCGTTACAATCAGCTGTTGAGGATGCCGGTCTGCCACCATCATTACGGCTTGCCTTGCTCAATGCTCGTTCCATTTCTAATAAAACTTTTATTCTCAGCGCAAGTTTTTACTAGTGAGAATATGGATTTTATGTTCCTTACAGAAACGTGGCAAGGGAAGGGAAAATGAGTTTGTTCATTTAAATGAGCTCTGTCCTGTTGGCTGCTCTGTTACAGGGGCCGCGGGCATGTGCGCCCGTGGAGGTGGGCTTGCTGCTGTGCATCGTGACAGATTCATATGTAGAGCCATAAACTCTGAAAGTTTTTCCTCTTTTGAATCCCAGATGCTCAAATTAGGTTCTTTTAACACTTTTATAGTGTGTTGATCTATTGCCCTTCCCGGCCCCGCAAACGTCTTTCTTACTGATTTTTACTGACTTCCTATCGTCTATCAACAAACTGGAAAAGGTCTTAATTATTGGAGACTTTAACCTGCATATTGATGATTCTACATGTAACACAGCTGCTGATCTCCTATGGGCTGAAATATGTGCCACCAGAAACTGAATTTGAATCATTTATATTTGAATTTGAATTGCTAAACTTAAATAATTGCATTGAAAAACTGAATTTGAATCTCATAATTTGAAATTGTATTGTTTAATTTGAATCATTGCATTGAAAAACTGAATCTGAATAGTATAATTTGAAATTGAATTCATTCGTTTGTAACTGAATTCCAATAAAATTTGATCTTCACTGAAAATTCAACTCTCTATATATCCTCACATTCAGTTCTCACTATTCAGATTCAGATCATGAAATTCAATTTCAAGTTACTGAGACAGACATCCGGTACTTGGAGGATGAAGGAAGAGCAATCGAGCAGAAGCGATAGGTAGAGTTCATTGGCGTAGATACACAGGACTCCTCTTCGGCCAGCACAAACGTTTTGGAGCACAGCCCTCGCCTTGACCCAGAGACTCATAGATAATATAATCTACCTGTTCACAATGTTGAAAATGTAATGCCTGGTGTTAGTAGGCCTAGGTTTATTAGTCACATTCTTCCACTTAAGTAAACTTAAAATGAACTATCGCTACTTACCTTAGCCTAGCCTACTGCATGCAAAGTAGTGTGACTATCCATATTTGAAAATACATGTTAATTAATTTAAACATTTGAATTGCATTGGTTTACTTTGTACATCCGACGCCAAGCCTGCAATACAATGTGATGTAAGAGCCAGTCCCCTGAGTTTATACAAGATGTTTCCACATTAAAACGAGTCTTTTTTAATCAACTCTAATATCTGATCGTTTTGTCTCTTTCCTTAGAGCGTTTATATACATATTAAAGTTAGTTTTGTTTGTGATTTAAAAGTGTAGCTTTATCATCATGTGCAGGAACAAACAAAACAAAGAGACTAATGTGTTTATAAAAGAATATTTATTATAATCAGTTCACAGATCTGAGTCCAAACAGAAACTGCACCCTTCTGAACTAAGAGGTTCTGCTTCAAAGTGAAGTTTAAACAGACTGAAATGTCCAGGCACTCCTATTTATTCATTCATTTCTGCATGTAGTTATTTATTTAACGAGACTTAAAATCATGTCCACACTCCGAGTCCCGCCAGACTCCCTTTAGGAAACCTGTAATTTAAACTTCAGCAGGCTTCGACAATCCGCTCCGCTGAGACCTGGTTCTAGTTCTCCGGGCTTCCCTTCCCTCAAGCTGTCCCAGCAGTACGGCCCGGGCCTCCAGCAGCGTGGTGTCGGTTTTGGCTTCCAGGAAGCGGGCAGTGAGCTCCGCAACGGACTCTGCTGCCCCGCTTTAGCTTCTCTCCGGCCGCCCGGCCCCCAATAGCAGTGGAACTTCCAGCCGAAATCTACATACAGGTGCGTCCTGGACTACGTGGAAGATCCTGCCGATCACCACTCTGTCTTTGGCCGGTCCGATCTGGATCAGCGGGAGGCGGGGCGCAGCGAGCGGGGCGTGTTCGCCCGGGGAAAGAGACGCTGCGGCCGGACCGGAACTCACCACCTCCCGCTGCCGCGCGGGCTCAGATTGCAGGTCCAAGGCGCCATATATATCATAAAACACGTTCTCACCTGTGAACTTTTATCCCTTGCTGTTTTGTTTTTGTCATTTCTTTCGTTCCAACATCCATAAACCGTTTGGCATCTTTAGTGCTAATCCTGCGCCACTCTACTGAACTCTACCTATCGATCTGCGCTCGATTGCTCTTCCTTCATCCTCCAAGTACCCGGATGTCTGTCTCAGTAACTTGAAATTGAATTTCATGATCTGAATCTGAATAGTGAGAACGGAATGTGAGGATATATAGAGAGTTGAATTTCCAGTGAAGATCAAATTTTATTGGAATTCAGTTACAAACGAATGAATTCAATTTCAAATTATACTATTCAGATTCAGTTTTTCAATGCAATTATTCAAGTTTAGCAATTCAAATTCAAATATAAATGATTCAAATTCAGTTTCTGGTGGCACATATTTCAGCCCATAATCTCCTTTCTATCATAGACTCTTTTAATTTTACTCAACACGTTACTGGACCTACACACATTAAGGGTCACACCCTGGACCTTGTCTTCTCTCTTGGTCTAGATATAGCAAATGCACGTGTGGAAGATGTTCTTGTGAGTGATCATAGTTGTGTGTTTTTGAGATTAACTTTCCTCTTGATCCTCCGCCCTGTGAATTAGGGCCCAAAGGCGGATTATGAATCATGATGCTGCTGAGAAGTTCTCTGCCTTGTTCGACCCATGTTCTCTGATGGGATGCAGTGATGCAGATGTTTTTATCCAGTCTTTTAATACTCAGGGCTAGATTTACTAACACTAAGCGCGTTTTGCGCTGCGTCCGTTTATGCGAGTTCGGTAATAAGCGCGCATCGCTTCCACATTTTTGCTGTAGTATTTATCAACCCTGACACCCATCAGGCAATCAGCGTCTTTCTCCGCCCACTACATCGAAATTGCGCTGTAGCAAAGCGGTACTGGTGCTATGGTATGACTGAGTGCAGACTGCGATATTCCCACTGCTGATGCTAGGACTGTTTGAAATGATCCTGATGCCAATATTTGTAATGTAGCGAGGAGTTTAACAACTGCTGAATGGGATGTGAACCGCTGAGTGGGAGATTCAATTTCATCTTTGATTTCTTCCAGTAACTCTAATATTGCATGGCTGCTTGATCTGTAACGCTAAATGATGTTGTGTTCACTGACAAAGTGTGATTCTTCTGTTAAAAATATTTTCAGCCTCGCCTATGTCTTCGTCTTGCTCAAATTACTGTTGCCATTTCACCAGCGGCACAAAGGTCTACGAGGAAACTTCGACTGCGGCTGGTTTGGACCTGCTTTTAAGAGGCGAGAATTTCCCCGCAGAATAGAGGGCGCTCTTACTGACAGTCTTTGTAAATACCACGGAATATATAATTAGGTGCACTTTGCGCTTATCCTCCCACCTTTTGGGTGGAACTCCCACTTTCCCCACGACCCTCCCACGACGCATATTGAAAGCGCCTTGTCTCTTCGCGCTCATGTGGCAGACAATCTGCGATTTTAACCGAATCGGCGCTGTTTGTAAATAGCCCGCATCCGTTTAGTCCGTCTTTGCGACCAATTAAGCGCCTGGAAACCGGCGCAAACGGCGATAAATCTAGCCCTCAGTGTTTAACAATTTTAGATAAAATAGCACCTGTTAAATCAAGCATTATACCTCATAAAAAATCCTGTCCTTGGATTGATGAAACAATCCAAAGTTTTACCGAGAAATTGTAGAAAAGTTGGACGTCTCTGGAAGACTACTAAACTTGTGGTTCATAGGATTCACCTTAAGGATCTAAGGGTTACTTTAAACCGAGATGCTGAGAAAGGCCAGAACTTGTTTCTTTTCTCAGCTTATATCCTCAAATAAGCATAACCCCAGAATTTTATTTGACACCATTAATGCTTTAGTGTCTCCCTCTGGCCCACAATTAAGTGTGTCTTCTAAATCGGACTGTGATGAATTCCTCCACTTCTTTGTGAATAAGATCAGAGATGTTAGGGGCCAACATCTTACCATCACTTCCTCAGAACTCTGCCTGTGACTTGTCTCCCGCTCATTTTTGGTCCACTTTTAAACCTGTGACACTGAATGACATAATTTCTCTGCTACATACTTTGAAACCCTCATCTTGTCCTATGGATGTGGTCCCTACTGTGCTATTTGTACAAGCTTTTGACTCCATTGGCCCCTGCATTGTTGAGATGCTAAATACCTCACTTTTAACTGGTGTCGTTCCTAGTTTTTTGAAACATGCTGTTGTTAAGCGCGCCTGTAAAAAGCCCACGTTGGATCCACTTCAACCTAAGAACTACAGGCCAATATCAAATCTACCTTTCATGTCAAAAATTTTAGAAAAAGTTGTAGCAGAGCAACTCACCCTTTTCTTAGAGAAGCACGAGCTGTTTTATAAAATTCCAGTCTGGTTTCCGTAAAAGGCATTCTACGGAAACTGCACTTCCTGAAAATCTCTAGTGATATTATGATGTCAGCTGATTCAAAGGATTTTACAGTTTTGGTCCTATTGGACCTTTCTTCTGCATTTGACACTATCGATCATACCATTATGATAAATAGACTTCGTGATCTGGTTGGGATGTCTGGATCAGTTTTAAAATGGTTCTCATCCTACCTTTCTGGTAGAGCGTTTTAGTGTTCATGTTAATCAGATATTGTCTGAAACTGCAGTGTTGTGCGTGTGGGATACCTCAGAGGTCTGTCTTGGGACCTATTCTGTTCCTCTTGTATATATTTCCTTTAGGACAGATAATTAGTCAATTTAGAGACATATCGTACCCATCTCTATGCGGATGTTATCCAACTTTTCTGTTCTTTTAAGGAAACTGAGTTCTCCAAACTGTCATCTTTAATAAACTGTTTGTCTAGTATCAAACAGTGGTTATGTGACAACTTTCTGCTTTTGAACTCAGAAAAAACAGAAACTCTAATTATTGCCCCTGGAAAGTCGTATCCCTGAGATAAAGCATCATATTGGGGACTTAGGCTTGTCTGTCCAGCCGAGTCTCAGGAGCTTAGGTGTGGTTTTGACTCAGCTATGTCGTTGGATCACCACTCTAAATTATTAGTTAGGAACTGTTTCTTCCACCTGAGAAATATCTCTAAGTTAAGACCACTTGTCACTAAGGATGAATTAGAGATGATCATTCATGCTTTCATTTCTTCACGCTTAGATTACTGTAACAGTCTTTTTACTTGTCTGAGTAAGAATCAGCTTTATCGTCTCCAGACTGTTCAGAACTCTGCTGCAAGGCTTTTAATGCACATTAACAAAAGAGCACACATCACGCCTGTTTTAGCAGCACTTCACTGGTTACCAGTCCAGTATAGAATTCAATTTAAAATTCTTGTCATTACTTTCAGAGCCTTGCACGGTCAAGTTCCTTTCTACATCTCTGATTTGATACAGCTACATACCCCCACCCGTAGTCTGAGATCATTAGGTCAGATGCTATTAGTGGTTCCCCGCACTAATTTTAAAACTAGAGGGGATCGGTCATTCCAAGCAGTGGCTCCTAGGCTGTGGAATGACTTGCCTCTCTCGCGTTACGTTGTGTGGATTCTGTCGAATCTTTTAAAAAGCAGCTGAAGACTCTGCTGTTCAAGCAGGCTTTTACTTAGTCGATGGGTTTTTTATGGTTGTTTGTTATATTTTCTATTTGTATTTCAATGTGCTCGTATTGTGACTTCTTGTGTTGAATTGCATTTCATTGTGAAGCACTTTGTGATTTTTATCTGTGAAAGGTGCTATACAAATAAATTTTACTTACTTTTTACTTACTTCTTTCTCAGGAGGCTCAGATCTTTTGACATTAGTAGCGATCTGCTGCTCATGTTTTATCAGACTGTGATGGCGAGTGTCCTGTTTTTATGGTGCGGTTTGTTGGGGTGGCAACCTGACAGACAAGAACAGCAGACGTCTCGGCAAGCTGGTCAAAAGGCCAGCTCAGTGCTGGGCAGTTGACTGGACTCATTGGGAACTGTAGTAGAGGGGCGTGCATGCAACAAACTGTACGCCATAATGGGTACTGACAAGCACCCCCTCTACAACGTCCTGGCTGGACAGAGGAGCAGTTACAATGAGCGACTGCTCTCGCTGCACTGTAGGACAGAGAGGTTCAGGAGATCCTTTGTCCCCACAGGCATCAGGCTATTTAACACCAACAAATGACAACCGCCCCTCCCTCCTCCTCCCTTAATTCCCACTAACCCTTATCCCAGATATAATATAATTATGCTGCTTTTATTCTGTTTTTAACTCTCTTGTGTATGCATTCGCAGTGCATTTATTTATTTATTAATTATGGGGAACTGTGTGGTGTATAGGAATGTGTGTTTATGTGTGAGCTGCTGGACACTTGAATTTCCCCATGGGGATGAATAAAGTATCTTCTAGTATCTTCTATCTATTCTATCTATCTATCTCTAGAGCTGGCAGAGGCCTTGGGTCCTATTTACCAAAAGTCTCTGGACTCATGTTGTTCCTTCCACTTGGAAAAGCTCTATTATTATTCCTGTTCCTAAAAAGGTATGCTGTAAGGATTATAATGAATACCGCCCAGTTGTTTTGAGAAAATCATTATCAACCTATTGAAAACAGATGTCATTTGCTCATTAGATCCTTTTCAGTTTGCATTTAGGGGCAAAAGAGGTACAGATGACACAGTCACTGCCATGGTACATTTTATATCTAAACATTTAGAGGACCCTACCTCATATGAACGTGTTTTATTTGTAGATTTCAGTTCAGCATTTAATACGGTACAGCAACACCTATTCATTAAAAAGCTGAATGACCTTAATGTCCATCCCTCATTATTAGGTGGTACCACTGGTTTCTACCGAATGGTAAACAGCAGGTCAGTGTTAATGGTACTCTCTCAGAGTGGAGAACTTGAAGCACCGGAGCCCCCCAGGGTTGGGTCAGTTCACCTGTCCTTTTTACCCTTTACACAGATGAGTATAGAAGCTATAATCTCAACAACTATATCATTATATAAAATTATATTATTTACAAAAAGTTTATCTCATGGTCTTACTGTGTGTGTGTGTGTGTGTGTGTGTGTGTGTGTGTGTGTGTGTGTGTGTGTGTGTGTCCTCAGTGAAGTGTATCAGTCTCTGCAGTAGCTTCCAGCTGCAGCAGTCAGTTCAGTTTCTGTTCAGTCTGACTGAGGGAGGTTTTTGTACGACGCTTTTTCACTGTGTGAACACATCCTGACTGTTGATTTCATGATAACTCTGACAGTAGTAAACTGCTGCATCTTCAGTCTGGACTCCACTGATGGTCAGAGTGAAGTCAGAGTTTGATCCACTGCCTGTAAAACGATCTGGAATCCCTGATGGTCGATAAGTAGCAGCGTAAATGAGCAGTTTAGGAGTTTCTCCATCTCTCTGTTGGTACCAGGCTAAAGTGTCAGAAGCATAAACATCCTGACTGGTCCTACAGCTGATGGAGACGGAGCCTCCCAGAGCAGAGCTCACTGCTCCAGGCTGAGTCACTGTGACCTGGCCTCTGGACTCTGAGGATACAGAGACAAAAACATAAAGCAGCGTCACGGTTTAGTCGGCTTCATTTCAGAGGGACGGATGTTGATAGAGGAGAGGAGTTTGATTCTCTGGACTTTACCTGTGAAGCAGCAGCAGAGGAGAGTCCAGATGAGGACGGAGATCAAAGTCATGTTTTTGATGAGGAGGATTTCTGTGTCTTCTGTTGTCATGAAGGACAGCTGTCAGTCATCCAGTGTTCAACTCTCAGGACTATAAACTCTCCCAGAGCACTGGAGCATGGTGCTGCTGATGCAAAGTGGCTCTCTATGGAAATGCTCTGACTGACTCCAACAGGGACTTGGATTACTCTGATGATGCTGTTCATCAATGGATCAATCACTTTATCAGAGTATTGATTAGGAATGTTTTCACTGCTCATTTGAATGAGTCTTTGGTTTGAGTTTGATGCACAAAAAGTCTTCCAGAATATTTTGTGAATTCTCTCTAATTCACTACCACACAAATCAACTTCTCTGTGGGACAAATTTAAACACAATTATTATTTATCATTCATCATGATCTACAATAAACATTTTTTTGTAGAATTTGTTAGAAAGATTTTCTTTAGAAAGAACTTGTTTCAATTAGTTTCACTGAAGGAGAAAATAATAGTTTGTAGACATTAAACAATTCACAATGAAAATGTTAAACATTTTTACAGTTTGTGTATCGTTTTAAACATTTTAACCAGTTCCAACATATAGTGTGTAAACTGTGAATGTGTTTTGGTGAGTTTGTTTGTGTCAAAGTCAGAGAGCCGTGTCTCTCTACAGTGAGAGGTTTTTGTACCGGCTCAATGACTTTGTATCACTGTGGTACACGTTCGGTGGAGGAACCAGACTGAATGTTAACTTTAAGTACATTTGACTCCTTTAATCACTCAAATTTTATATTTGTTGCATTTGAACATCATAATTCTAAAGCCTACTATGTTTTTTCAGATTATTTTGAATTTAATATATTTGCATCAATTCTTGAAGGCTTCAGCGTCGTTAAACCGACAAAAAAACACTGATGAATAATCTTGTTGCACCAAAACTTTCTAAAGTCTTATCAGTTTGTTGTAGAAAACTACTCAGCATTAGTCTGTGTGAAGAACATATTTGTAAAAGTTAAAGTTTTTATAATCTGGCTCAAGAACTCTGCTGATAATCTTTGTTTCAGTGTTTGATGTGAATAAGTATTACTCCATCTTTCTCCCAGAATAATGATTTTGAAGCTATTCAACATATGTTTGTGAGAATTTTATGAGTTTGAAAAAGTAATTCAGTAGTTAACAATATTCATTTAGATGTTTTCAGTAATGAAGGCTGACTGTTCAGTGATGATTCCTCCTTACATGAACAGAACAAAGAAATATCATTAATGAGGTTTTCGTTTATGACAAGAAATGTGTAAGAAAGTTAAAACAGTAAAAGCCTCACAATCTCCATCTTATGTGGATTATTTTGAACTATTAAACTCTGAAAGTTTAGTAAAAGAGAGCCAGTTTTAACTTTTTTTCTTTGGAACGAAACCTTTTTTTTTTTTTACTAATTTCTGTTTTTTTCACGGTTCAGCAGTGATGCCTGTCTGTTGCCATGGTTACTGAGCTCAGAGAGGGAAGTGAAACATTTTAAGACCAGTTTGATCCAATCTGAGGAAGAGCAGCAGAACTAGTAGCCTCCTCTGCTGCAGCCAACAGGCTAGAGTTTAGTTGACCTCATATCAACTTTATTAATCTCTCTCTCTCTGCAGTGGGTCGAGCCGGCCCCACCCTGACGGTGCTGCCCCCCTCCAGGGAGGAGCTGCTGAAGGGGAAGGCCACGCTCATGTGCCTGGCCAACAAGGGCTTCCCCTCAGACTGGAGTCTGGCCTGGAAGGTGGACGGCAGCAGCAGCAGCAGCTGGGAGGAGAGCAGGAGCCCCGGGGTGCTGGGGAAGGACGGCAAATACAGCTGGAGCAGCACCCTGAGGCTCCCTGCAGACCAGTGGGAGAAGGTGGGCTCTGTGACCTGTGAGGCCACCCAGGGCTCCCAGACTCCGCTCTCAGAGACACTGAGGAGAGACCAGTGTTCCCAGTCCTGACCTGACTCACTGGGACTCTGCTACTGGTTTCACTCTGATACTGATCTCAGTCTGCTCTCTGCTACTCTCTCTCTCTCTCTCTCTCTCTCTCTCTCTCTCTCTCTCTCTCTCTCTCTCTCTCTCTCTCTCTCTCTCTCTCTCTCTCTCTCTCTCTCTCTCTCCAGATTCATCACAATTTGAAAGTTCATCTTGTGTTGCTTGCAGTAATGCTGATATTCTCTGTATGTTAAAACAATAAAGACAAATGTATCAACTTAATGTCGTCCGAGCTTATTGATCCAAGAATGACTGCCGTCATGTGTTCCTTTCTTAAATGAACATATACAGTATCAATGAAATCCTGAGAGAGTTTTTCTCTGTAGCATTTCCATGAGATGATTCTTTTAGAAAGAAGTGATGAGATGATGTAATGCAGGTCCCATCTGCTCGGTGCAGCCTGACAGGGTTTAGCTGTGGTGTCCTACAGCAGGTATGGAGCTGCTGGGAAAGGATGAAAGTCAAACTCTGGTCAGCACCACTGTTACTGCTCTCCTTGACAAAGTCAATGTGAGAGAAAGTCAACAGATTCTTTGGTTTTTCTCCCAACAATAATGGTCACCACTGTCATCTAATGTGTCTGATCTAAAGCAGGTAACAGGTAGATGGGAATGACCTGCTGTGCTGTGCACTTTGATACAGAAGTGGTTTTAGATCTTGTGGTAATCTGATCTCCTCAGTACATAAGTTCATATCACATTAACGGTTTTAAAATATATAAATCAGTTTTATGTTTCTAGTAAAACTTTGTTCATCACAATGTGAAAAGAGTCTTAAGAGTCCACCACTGTTTGTTTCATTAGCGATATAAGTTGACACACGTTCTTCTCATCATATTCTGTTCAAAGTTCCCAAAACAAATACTGTATTCTCTCTGTCGTCATTCCAGTCTGCTGCAGCCAAAGACTGGAACTATCTGCAAAAAACCACTAAAGCTGAAAACTTGTATCTTCATGTCAGCTTTTAACAACTCTGTTATGGACCTTCTCTCTGATACATGCGGCTGTTTTGGGAACCACAAGCATTCCCTCCCATTATCTGTCTGCTGTTTCCTGTTGCCCCATGCTGATTGGTGTTGTCTTGCTGCTGCTGTTTAGCTCTGCATGTTGAATTAGTGCTTGTGTTTGTTGCTCGTGTTCTGTCGTCGTTTGACACCATGCTTGTGTGCTAGACTGTATGTCATTTCTTTTCTGCTTGCTGTGATTGGGTGGAAGTAGTGGAGGTGTTGGAAATGTTTGGATGTTTGCTGTCATCTTTTTAACTGTGTGTGTGTGTGTGTGTGTGTGTGTGTGTGTGTGTGTGTGTGTGTGTGTGTGTCCTCAGTGAAGTGTATCAGTCTCTGCAGTAGCTTCCAGCTGCAGCAGTCAGTTCAGTTTCTGTTCAGTCTGACTGAGGGAGGTTTTGTGCGACGCTTTTTCACTGTGTGAACACACGCTGACTGTTGGGATAGTGACCACTCTGACAGTAGTAAACTGCTGCATCTTCAGTCTGGACTCCACTGATGGTCAGAGTGAAGTCAGAGTTTGATCCACTGCCTGTAAAACGATCTGGAATCCCTGAGTGTCGAGTGCTAGTATATTTAATGATCAGTTTAGGAGTTTCTCCATCTCTCTGTTGGTACCAGGCTAACCAGTTAGAATAAACATTCTGACTAGTCCTACAGCTGATGGAGACAGGCCTCCCAGAGCAGAGCTCACTGCTCCAGGCTGAGTCACTGTGTACTGACCGCTGGACTCTGAGGATACAGAGACAAAAACATAAAGCAGCGTCACGGTTTAGTCGGCTTCATTTCAGAGGGACGGATGTTGATAGAGGAGAGGAGTTTGATTCTCTGGACTTTACCTGTGAAGCAGCAGCAGAGGAGAGTCCAGATGAGGACGGAGATCAAAGTCATGTTTTGATATGAGGAGGATTTCTGTGTCTTCTGTTGTGATGAAGGACAGCTGTCAGTCATCCAGTGTTCAACTCTCAGGACTATAAACTCTCCCAGAGCACTGGAGCATGGTGCTGCTGATGCAAAGTGGCTCTCTATGGAAATGCTCTGACTGACTCCAACAGGGACAGGGGTTTCCTCTTCAGTGCTGAGAACACTGACTTTATAGATTATTCATGATATAATGCAAAAGAAATAGAGAAAGTGGATTGGTTTACATTGGCAATTTGTGTGAAGTTGATTCTGTTGAATTACTAAAACCTATTAAACTGCATAGTCTTCATCACACAGCCAATGTGCATTTGTGTTCTCATTTGAGATCCATACATATAATTACTGGTGTGAAATGTAGAAATTAAAATGCTAAACGACAGATTCTACCAACAAGGATCCGTGCACTTGTTTTATTGATGTAAAATCTTTTTTTCAGGGTTGACAGAGAATGAGAGAACACTTGTTTGACTATGTCGACATTTCAGTAATCAGCCCTAATGCAGAACATCTGGTTTTAGTTCTGTTTCAGATGATTAATGGCCTTTCTCACTCTTTGTCACAAAGACTTTAAAACGACTCTTGGTATAACTTGTGATGTCATGTCTTATAGAAAACCTTTGACCTGTTTTGAATATAAAAAATTTATATTTTTTGTGAAGTGGCACTGTCCATAACTGCCACATCCCAGTGGGTTTGATAGGGTCTATTTCTTTGATAGAAAGTAGTTCGGTAAAAACGGTTGATAGTGAAGTCTGTGGAGTTTCCAAAGTAACCACAGGCCTGTACTGCGAAGCAAGATTTGGCGGTTAACAAGGTAACTTCAGGTTAAACACAGGGTTTTCTATATCACGACGGTGGATCAGTTGTTACCGGGTTCAATCGCCATGGTAACTTATGCTGAACACCTAACCTGCTCACGAGCAGGTTAGGTGTTCAGCCTACTGAACAATCAATACTGGGTTGATAACAAGCGTCACCGTTCTTAGATGATCAGCTGTAGCTCGTTCGTGCGGAGAGAGGTGTGCTCATAAAAGTTAAAACATTCAGAGACAGACAACCCTGTTAACATTTCCTGATGGCTATTTTTATGAAAGATATTGATCTTCACGAAGGGAATTACATATAGGCTATTTGTCTGCTTCTTGAGCCGTGTGTTGCCAACGTGACACATCAGTTTGAATTATGTTCTTATATTTTTTATTTGCTCACATGATGGCTTACCACTGCCAGGGTTGCAACTGAAATAATAGGCTAAAGCAACAACAGTTTATAGAAAGCGTAATTATGGTCAGATTTTGTGCCTGACTGATGGAGAAGTGATATTGATAAGCTTTGTGATTTAAACATTTACAGCATCAGGTATTTTGTTGCCAGCTTTCCTTCTTGTTTTAGGAAGCGCAACGACTATATTGCTTTTGCCTGTAAAACCGTGTCTATGTTCTTTATATTTCTATAGAACTAGTGCAGTGCACGTTGAAAATGTACCTGTTTGGAACAGGCCGATTGCTTGGCCTTTGGTATTGCTGCTTGTAGAATTCTGTAAGTCCCAAAATGACTTACAGAAGGACCTAAACCACTTCATATGCAACTCCCCTGTACACTCTACTACTGACTTACAGTGTAGGCTACTTCTACATCAGAGTAAGACATTGTACTACTATATTTACCTGACAGAATCAGAATGTAATCACAAAATATCACAATGACAATGTGGAGTAACCAGACATTAGCCTCATGGACTCATGGCAATGCATTACCCACCTTGCCCGTTATGAGAGCTTATAAACAAATATCTGTGTTCATCAACCACAACTGGACTGTTCTCTCTCGCAGAGAGAGAGAAAAAAAGAAAAGAGAGAGAGAGAGAGAGAGAGAGAGACGTTGTCTCCGGTTTGATCGTTATACGTTTGTGGGTCTGAGGTGTATGTCACATTTTAGCTGCCAAAGCTCTGCTGCTCTTCATCAGTGAGCAGAAGGGGTGGCCAGCGGCTAAAGGAGCAAAACCAATGTGTGCTTCATTTTACCGGCGATATCTTTTGCATTTCTTATCCAAACAACGTCGGACTTGGCGCTGCTCTTATTCGTCCCTTTACCAAGACACCTGTCTAGTTTGAAATCCATCAGACTAACGGTTCGAGAGGTATCGCTTAACACCAACACCCACCCACACACACACCCACACACACACACACACACAGAAGTTCCTGCAAAGTTTATAGATAGATTATAGTTTGCTCTTCTTATGTAAAATATGCGGCTCTGGTATAATTTACGATTGGTCGTGCTATGCTAACACCGCCTCTTTAATGTGAACGTGCATCGCTGGATTGGGAAACCCTGGGTTGATGGAACTAGTTGTTAACCCCGTCGTGACACATAATGGACCGCGGTTTGTAAGGTTAGCTGAAGCGGGTACTGAAATAAATCCAGGACATGTTGATCTTGATTAGTAGTGCAGGCCTCAGAAATTATTTCTACAGGAAGTAGTAAAATTTTACCTTTCATCTCTTCAAATATGTTTTTGAATTGATCACTATGAACATAATTCAGTACACTATATTTAGGTGACAGCATAAGTGTCGGTACATAAAAACAGAATTATCTGAACGGCTCCACACAATAAGCAGGTCAGATATATGTTCTGTAGTTCTTGTAGTTTGAATGAAGTGTTTAAATGCTTGTTTCTTTTATTTCTCTTGGTAAGAGCATTACTGAAGTAAAATATTTTCATGAACTCCAAACTGTAGATTTAACTTTTCTGTGTGTGTGTGTGTGTCCTCAGTGAAGTGTATCAGTCCCTGCAGTAGCTTCCAGCTGCAGCAGTCAGTTGTTTCTGTTCAGTCTGATTGAGGGAGGTTTTGTACGACGCTTTTTCACTGTGTGAACACATACTGGCTGTTGATATCATGAACACTCTGACAGTAGTAAACTGCTGCATCTTCAGTCTGGACTCCACTGATGGTCAGAGTGAAGTCAGAGTTTGATCCACTGCCTGTAAAACGATCTGGAATCCCTGATTCTTGCTCAGTAGCAGCGTAAATGAGAAGTTTAGGAGTTTTTCCATCTCTGTTGGTACCAGGCTAATGCGATGGTACCATAAACATCCTGACTGGTCCTACAGCTGATGGAGACGGAGCCTCCCAGAGCAGAGCTCACTGCTCCAGCTGAGTCACTGTGACCTGGCCTCTGGACCTGAGGATACAGAGACAAAAAATAAAAGCAGCCACGGTTTAGTCGGCTTCATTTCAGAGGGACGGATGTTGATAGAGGAGAGGAGTTTGATTCTCTGGACTTTACCTGTGAAGCAGCAGCAGAGGAGAGTCCAGAGAGGACGGAGATCAAAGTAGTTTTGATGAGGAGGATTTCTGTGTCTTCTGTTGTCATGAAGGACAGCTGTCAGTCATCCAGTGTTCAACTCTCAGGACTATAACCCAAACCACTGGAGCAGGGTGCTGCTGATGCAAAGTAACTCTCTAAGGAAATGCTCTGACTGACTCCAGCAGAGACAGGGGGTTTCACGATAACAACTTACTGTGGAAACATGTAAAAGAAAGGTTAAGGCCAGAAACGTTTGACATTGACTAACATTCCAACACTTTTAAGGGGTGTGCAGGTTTAAATGCATTTAGTTATTTTACATTAAAATGTTATCAGTGCTTTGTAAAGAGAGTAAAGCCACTTTTCAGCTGGGATGACGCAGTCATGGTAAAAAATAAAATTGTTTTGAGAAGGATGGAAATTCTTCTATTTTTAAATCTCAGCCATACATATATAAACAGAAAGGATTCGGTTTCTCCATCATGCATTTATACATGATGTCGGGTCCAGTGTCGGGTGGCGGGGGAGCAGCTCCAGCAGGGGACCCCAAACTTCCCTTTCCTGAGCCACATTAACCAGCCCGAACGGGGGATCCCGAGGCGTTCCCAGGCCAGGTTGGAGATATAATCCCTCCACCTAGTCCTGGGTCTTCCCCGAGGCCTCCTCCCAGCTGGACGTGCCTGGAACACCTCCCCTAGGGGAGCCGCCCGGGGGCATCCTTACCAGATGCCTGAACCACCTCAACTGG
The DNA here is from genome assembly GCF_010015445.1 of Perca fluviatilis. Lineage (NCBI taxonomy): Eukaryota > Metazoa > Chordata > Actinopteri > Perciformes > Percidae > Perca > Perca fluviatilis. Next base: position 400,127 of record NW_024375613.1, on the reverse strand, counting down.
CTCCCTTTCACGCCAGGAGCAGCGGCTCTACTTCGAAGCTCCTCACGGATGACTGAGCTCTCACCCTATCTCTAAGGGAGACGCCAGCCCCTCCTGAGGAAACCCATCTCGGCCGCTTGTACCCTGGATCTCGCTTTTCGGTCATGACCCAGCCTTTATGACCATGGGTGAGGGTAGGAACGAAAAACTGATAGATCGAGAGCTTTGCCTTCATGCTCAACTCTCTTTTCGTTACAACGGTGCTATAAATTGAATGTAATACCGCCTCGCCGCTGATTCTCTGACCAATTTTCCCGCTCCATTGTCCCCTCACTCGGAACAAGACCCCAAGGTATTTAAACTCCTTCACTTGGGGTAAGGACTCATTCCCTACCTGGAGAAGGCACTCCATCGGTTTCCTGCTGAGAACCATGGCCCCGATTTAGAGGTGCTGATCCTCATCCCAGCCGCTTACATTGGCTCGGCGCGAACCGATCCAGTGAGTGCTGAAGGTCACAGGCCGATGATGCCATCAGGACCACATCATCTGCTAAGAGCAGCGATGAGATCCCCCAACCCAACCGAACTGAGACCCCTCCCCACCCGCTCACCCTTGATATCCTGTCCATAAATATTACAAACAGGATTGGTGACAAAGCGCGCCCCCTGGCGGAGGCCAACCCTCACCTGAAACGAGTCCGATTTACTGTTGAGAACCCGGACACAGCTCTCGCTTTGGTCATACAGAGATTGTAGGATGACCCGCCCCAGAAGAGGCCCCCCCCATACTCCCACAGCACCTCCCACAGTATCTCCTGGGGACCCGGTCATAAGCCTTCTCCAGATCCACAAAACACATGTAGACCAGTTGGGCATACTCCCAGGCTCCCTCTAAGATCCTTACGGGAGTGAAGATCTGATCCGTTGTTCCACGACCAGGACAGAATCCACATTGTTCCTCTTCAACCCGAAGTTTGAGAAAAATGGTGCAATTGTAATAATAGTTTTGTAAATTTAGAAACATTAGTTTAGTGGATTCCAACAAGGGTGAAATATCAAGTCAGTCAGTAAAGGTTTAAAATACAAGAAAAAAGAGATATAGATATGTAGATATATATACACACATATGAATGACAAATCAACAACAGACCCAGATTTTACAAAGTAATTCACAGAGGGAGAGAAGCCCAGATCATCCTCCACTCTGTTACACTAAAAACATTCAGTTCACTTCAAGTTTATTCATAGTATCAAATCATAACAGAGTTATTTCGAGACACTTTACAGATAGAGTAGGTCTAGACCACACTCTATAATTTATAAAGTCCCAACAATTCTAGTAATTCCCACAGGAGCGACAGTGGCGAGGAAAAATTCCCTTTTAGGAAGAATCCTGGAACAGACCCAGACTCTTGGTAGGCGGTGTCTGACGGTGCCGGTTGGGGGTGTGATGAACAGTGGCAATAATAGTCACAATAAAGATAATGGAACAGTGACTAAAAAATCTTAGTCGTAGTAGTTCATGTCATAGCAGGGCACTGCAGGGCATTACAGTATGTAGCGTGGCACAGCAGACCAGAGCTGGACGTAGCAGGACACTGTAGGGCACCGCAGAGCGTAGCAGGGTGTAGTGAAGCAGGACCACGGCAACAGCCGCCAGAATCACCGGTGCCATCCTAATCCAAGGAAATATGCTGAGAAAAAGAAACATAAGGACTCCGGAGAGTAAACTCCCCAGAACTACGTTAGTAACAAGCATTTCTGGATCTCCTCACTCCCTAACTATAAGCTTTATCAAAGCAGAGGGTTTTCAGTTTATTCTTAAATGTTGTGACGTTGTCTGCCCCCCGAACCCAGACTGGGAGCTGGTTCCACAGGAAAGGAGCCTGGTAGCTGAAGGCTCTGGGTCCCATTCTACTTTTAGAGACTCTAGGAACCACAAGTAGCTCTGAATTCTGGGAGTGTAGTGCCCTAGTGGGACAATAAGGTACTAAGAGCTCTTCTAGATATGTGATGTCTGCTAGACCATTTCAACCCAGTCTCACGGCAGTTCGTGTAAATGTACACGTTATTCTTAATCTATTGAAGCGGTTCACGGAAACGTTTTTTCGTTTTTTCGTGTAAATATACACGTTTTTTTCTCGAACCGGCCCCGGGAAAGGACGGGGAGGCGGCCTCATGAGGCGTCACACGCCGGGCGGGAGGCGCCGGGGATAGGACGCCTTGAGGCGGCCCCATGAGGTGCTACACGCCGCCGGAGAGGCCCCGGGAAAGGACGCCCGGAGGCTCGGGAAAGGACGCCGGAGGCGGCCTCATGAGGGCCACACGCCCGGAGGCGCCGGAAAGGACGCCTGAGGCGGCCTCATGAGCGAGTCGCACGCCGCCGGAGGCGCCGGGGAAAGGACGCCTGGAGGGGCCTCATGAGGGCCACACACCGGCCGGGAGGCCCCGGGAAAGGACGCCGGAAGCACCGCACGAGGCGCTCCCCACCGGCCGAAAACAACGTACGGCCGCCACGATCCGGAAACGATGCGCCACACGCTGGCCAAAACAACGGCACGGCCGCCACTTTGCAGGACACGGGAAATGAAACGCCACAATAACGAGACGGTTGGGGTTAGGAAAAAAAGAACTGGGAAAGGAACCGTCACACGCGCGGACAGCAGAAACGGCAACGAGCTGCGGGGACAAAGGTACTGCCACAGGCGGGACGCGATCCGGGTCTCCGGTGTGAAAGCCCTGTGTTTTACCCATCAACCAATCCCGACCAACCTCCCTATGCTGATTTTCGGCTTCTTATATTACTCCCTACAATTTCGTTCTGTGGCAACGTAATATGCTTCCCATTGAAATACATTGGTTCACAATTTCGTGTTGTCCACAACGTAAAAAACGAGAAAAACGTTTCCGTGAACACGTTCAATAGATTAAGAATAACGTGTACATTTACACGAACTGCCATGAGACTGGGCTGACCATTTAGAGCTTTGTAGGTCAGGAGGAGGATTTTAAATTCAATCCTTTTTTTTACAGGAAGCCAATGCACAGAGGCTAATACAGGAGAAACATGATCTCTTTTCTTAGTTCTCGTCAGAACACGCGCTGCAGCATTCTGGATCAGCTGGAGAGTCTTAAGGGACTTATTTCAGCAACGTGATAGTAGGGAATTACAATAGTCCAGCCTGGATTTAACGAATGCATGGACTAGTTTTTAAGCATCGTTTTGAGACAGGATGTTCTTAAAGGAATATTTCACCGCTGGAAAGCTGAATATATCTTTAAATTGGGTCACTTATGTAGTAGAAAAGTGAAAAAAAAATTTAAATTGGTGCCTTCTAGGCCGAGAAAAGCCAGAAAATGTGTTTTGGTCTTATATGGATGAAAAACACCAAATCCCAGAATGCACCTGCTTCGTTGCTTTGAGTCCACTCCCAAGCCACGCCTACCGCTTCACAGACAGACCGAGGCACTCAACTCTCGCAAGCGTGTTTTATTTCAACCATATACATGAAACAACGTTTCATCGGTGACTCCACGCATTATATAAAAAACGACATACGAAACAGGCTACATTTAGTACACACACTTTATAGGCCTCCGTAAGTTCAGCTAACACATACTAGCATTAGCGTTGGTGGGCTGTAAACACCGAGCATAAACACAGCCGTGAATTAGCGTGCAATGTAGAATGGTCGGCATTTAACAGTCACAAACTCCACCAGCAGTTAGCAGTTAAATGGATACAAATCACCACATTTCTGCGCCACTCGGTGTTAACACAGCCCACCTCTTTTACCTGGCGACAGAGCATCTCTAGCTCGGAGGGCTAGCAGGCCTGGTAGCTGGACAGTCCAGTACACTATTCAGGCATGTTTCCACAACAACAAAAACACGGCAGTCTCTCAACTCACGTTGGGAGTTTCGTTGAAGTTGGATGTAGTCCAGTTTGTGGTCTAAATGAGCGGACACTTGCAAGCAGGATCCGTAAAGTTCAGCTAACGCATACTAGCATTGGTGTAGCTAAACACGGAGTATAAACACAGGCGTGAATTAGCGTGGAATGTCGAATGGTCGGCATTTAACAGTCACAAGCTCCACCAGCAGTTAGCAGTAGCTAGTTGGATTTTATTTCTACACCAGTCCGTCTAACACAGCCCATCCACGGGGCCGGCGGAGCAGCCTGGTAGCTGGATAGTCCCGGTTCCGTACACTGTTGTTCAGGCATGTTTCCACAACAACAAAAACACAGCAGTCACTGAAATCACGTTGGGAGTTTCGTTGAAGGAGGATGTAGTCCAGCTTGTTGTTTAATGAGCAGACACTTGCAAGCAGGATGGATGGGACAGGTGGACAGCTAGCGTTAGCTTTCCACCTAGCCGATGAGGATGTCCCCTGAGCCCGCCGACATTGAGCCGACACCGCTGGTCTCCGTGCAGGCGCAGCTCGCGTAGTGTGCCGGTATTGCGTCTGTAATAACGTTTCCTCCATATTCTCCGATCTGTACCGGCTGTATCCCGTGGTACACACGTCCGGTAGTTTGAATGCAGATAATTGTTGTAAATGTTTTCTGCTGAAAACCGAGGCCCGTTTAGCGAAGATTCAAGATGGCGGACTGTCGTTTTCATTCGGAATAACCTCGGCCAGACTCGGCAGTCCAACCCCCTGTGGGCGTGTTGAAAACATACGGAAGTAGATCCTACTACTGGCTGTAGTCTTTGCCTCTGGCCCGCAAATCTTCCGGCGACGCAAAAATCGTCATTTTACGTCATCGGAAGATTTTTTCCAGGCCCCAAATGCAGAGATCTCTCGTCTCAGGGGGACATGAGGGAGGGAGGCACGGTCATTCAGAAATACTATCGGGTTTCTACTGATACAAAGCTGAATGCTAAATCGGTGAAGTATCCCTTTAATTTTGGCAATGTTACGAAGATGAAAAAAAGCTGTTCTTGAGCTCTGTTTTAGATGGGCGTTAAAGGATATATCCTGATCAAAAATAACTCCTAGATTTCTGACAGTATTGCTGGAGGCCAGGGCAATACCATCCAGAGTAGCTATGTCTTTAGATAATGAGGTTCGGAGGTGTTTGGGGGCCCAGCACAATAACTTTAGTTTTGTTTGAGTTTAACATCAGAAAATTGTACATCTGTCCAGATGTGGTAATCTACAAGAGAATCAACACACTGGTTTCTATTCAACATGTGTATCAGTGATGCTGGGATTGAAACAGACTTTGTTTTACTTGTTGATCAGAGATCTGTGCACGGTGCACAGGAGGGATCTGATGAGCTGTCTGATCATTTACAAATGTTAAGGAGGGGATTTCTAGATTTCATATATTCGGGGAAGTCCCTCACTGTGATTATACGCCTGCATTACAAAGTGTGCAATAGACTTTCTGTACATTTAAGAGGAAGGTGATAGGTGCCAGAAAACATGCTTTAATTCCTGATATGATTATGATCTACAAGAGGGGAAACTACTTGAATTATAATGTTAAATCAAATGTAATCTGCATACAAACAGATTTTATTGTGGTGGACTCTGAACACATGCTTGATACTGACACTGAAATGTATTAATCCATTCAGCTAAGGGATCAGTGAGAAATATAAAGAGGTAAAGGACATTAATGTCTTGTACATCATTGTTTTAGAAAAACAATTGAAGTAAATGTATTTTCAAAGATGGAAGGTGTAGTATGTCATATTTTATAGTTGTGTGTGTGTGTGTGTGTGTGTGTGTGTGTGTGTGTGTGTGTGTGTCCTCAGTGAAGTGTATCAGTCTCTGCAGTAGCTTCCAGCTGCAGCAGTCAGTTCAGTTTCTGTTGAGTCTGACTGAGGGAGGTTTTTGTACGACGCTTTTTCACTGTGTGAACACATACTGACTGTTGATTTCATGTGCACTCTGACAGTAGTAAACTGCTGCATCTTCAGTCTGGACTCCACTGATGGTCAGAGTGAAGTCAGAGTTTGATCCACTGCCTGTAAAACGATCTGGAATCCCTGATTCTTGCTCAGTAGCACCGTAAATGAGCAGTTTAGGAGTTTCTCCATCTCTCTGTTGGTACCAGGCTAACCAGTCGTAGACTGAATTATAAACATCCTGACTGGTCCTACAGCTGATGGAGACGGAGCCTCCCAGAGCAGAGCTCACTGCTCCAGGCTGAGTCACTGTGACCTGGCCTCTGGACTCTGAGGATACAGAGACAAAAACATAAAGCAGCGTCACGGTTTAGTCGGCTTCATTTCAGAGGGACGGATGTTGATAGAGGAGAGGAGTTTGATTCTCTGGACTTTACCTGTGAAGCAGCAGCAGAGGAGAGTCCAGATGAGGACGGAGATCAAAGTCATGTTTTTGATGAGGAGGATTTCTGTGTCTTCTGTTGTCATGAAGGACAGCTGTCAGTCATCCAGTGTTCAACTCTCAGGACTATAAACTCTCCCAGAGCACTGGAGCATGGTGCTGCTGATGCAAAGTGGCTCTCTATGGAAATGCTCTGACTGACTCCAACAGGGACTTGGATTACTCTGATGATGCTGTTCATCAATGGATCAATCACTTTATCAGAGTATTGATTAGGAATGTTTTCACTGCTCATTTGAATGAGTCTTTAGTTTGAGTTTGATGCACAAAAAGTCTTCCAGAATATTTTGTGAATTCTCTCTAATTCATACCACACAAATCACCATCACTGTGGGACAAATTTAAACACAATTATTATCATTCATCATGATCTACAATAAACATGTGTTTATGATATTTGTTTGGGAGAATTCATTGTAAAGATTTTCTTTAGAAAGAACTTGTTTCTTTAAGTTTCACTGAAGGAGAAAATAATAGTTTGTAGATATTTAACAATTCACAATGAAAATGTGAAACATTTTTACAGATTGTGTATCTTTTTAAACTCTTGAACCAGTTCTAACATATAAAGTGTAAACTGTGAATGTGTTTTGGTGAGTTTGTTTGTGTCAAAGTCAGAGAGCCGTGTCTCTCTACAGTGAGAGGTTTTTGTACGGCGGCTCAATGACTTTGTATCACTGTGGTACACGTTCGGTGGAGGAACCAGACTGAATGTTAACTGTAAGTACATTTAACTCCTTTCATCACTCATATTTTATGTTTCTTCCATTTGAACGTCATAATTTTAAAGCCTACTATGTTTTGTCAGATTTTTTAAATGTAATATATTTGCATCAATTCTTTAAGGCTTCAGCGTCGTTAACCCGACAAAAAACCACTCTGATGAATAATGTTGTTGCACTAAAACTTTCTAAAGTCTTATCAGTTCGTTGTAGAAAACTACTCAGCATTAGTCTGTGTGAAGAAAATATTTGTAAAATTTAGTTTTTATATTCTGGTTCAAGAACTCTGCCGATAATCTTTGGATCAGTGTTTGATGTGAATAAGTATTACTCCATCTTTCTCCCAGAATAATGATTTTGAAGCTATTCAACGTATTTTTGTGAAAGATTTATGAGTTTGAAAAATGTTTTCAGTAATGAAGGCTGACTGTTCAGTGATGATTCCTGCTTACATGAACAGAACAAAGAAATATCATTAATGAGGTTTTCGTTTAGGACAAGAAATGTGTAAGAAAGTTAAAACAGTAAAAGCCTCACAATCTCCATCTTATGTGGATTATTTTGAACTAAACTCTGAAAGTTTAGTAAAAGAGAGCCAGTTTTAACTTTTTATCTTTAGTACTGAAACCTGTCTGTTGTCACGGTTCAGCAGTGATGCCTGTCTGTTGCCATGGTTACTGAGCTCAGAGAGGGAAGTGAAACATTTTAAGACCAGTTTAATCCAATCTGAGGAAGAGCAGCAGAACTAGTAGCCTCCTCTGCTGCAGCCAACAGGCTAGAGTTTAGTTGACCTCATATCAACTTTATTAATCTCTCTCTTTCTGCAGTGGGTCGAGCCGGCCCCACCCTGACGGTGCTGCCCCCCTCCAGGGAGGAGCTGCTGAAGGGGAAGGCCACGCTCATGTGCCTGGCCAACAAGGGCTTCCCCTCAGACTGGAGTCTGGCCTGGAAGGTGGACGGCAGCAGCAGCAGCAGCTGGGAGGAGAGCAGGAGCCCCGGGGTGCTGGGGAAGGACGGCAAATACAGCTGGAGCAGCACCCTGAGGCTCCCTGCAGACCAGTGGGAGAAGGTGGGCTCTGTGACCTGTGAGGCCACCCAGGGCTCCCAGGCTCCACTCTCAGAGACACTGAGGAGAGACCAGTGTTCCCAGTCCTGACCTGACTCACTGGGACTCTGCTACTGGTTTCACTCTGATACTGATCTCAGTCTGCTCTCTGCTCTCTCTCTCTCTCTCTCTCTCTCTCTCTCTCTCTCTCTCTCTCTCTCTCTCTCTCTCTCTCTCTCTCTCTACAGATTCATCACAATTTGAAAGTTCATCTTGTGTTGCTTGCAGTAATGCTGATATTCTCTGTATGTTAAAACAATAAAGACAAATGTATCAACTTAAGTCGTGTCGAGCTTATTGATCCAAGAATGACTGCCGTCATGTGTTCCTTTCTTAAATGAACATATACAGTATCAATGAAATCCTGAGAGAGTTTTTCTCTGTAGCATTTCCATGAGATGATTCTTTTAGAAAGAAGTGATGAGATGATGTAATGCAGGTCCCATCTGCTCGGTGCAGCCTGACAGGGTTTAGCTGTGGTGTCCTACAGCAGGTATGGAGCTGCTGGGAAAGGATGAAAGTCAAACTCTGGTCAGCACCACTGTTACTGCTCTCCTTGACAAAGTCAATGTGAGAGAAAGTCAACAGATTCTTTGGGTTTTTCTCCCAACAATAATGGTCACCACTGTCATCTAATGTGTCTGATCTAAAGCAGGTAACAGGTAGATGGGAATGACCTGCTGTGCTGTGCACTTTGATACAGAAGTGGTTTTAGATCTTGTGGTAATCTGATCTCCTCAGTGCATAACTTCATATCACATTAACTGTTTCAATAGGAACTATTTTTGGCATTTATGTTTCTAGTAAAACTTTGTTCATCACAATGTGAAAAGAGTCTTAAGAGTCCAACACAGTTTGTTTCATTAGCGATATAAGTTGACACACGTTCTTCTCATCATATTCTGTTCAAAGTTCCCAAAACAAATCCTGTCTTCTCTCTGTCCTCATTCCAGTCTGCTGCAGCCAAAGACTGGAACTATCTGCAAAAAACTACTAAAGCTGAAAACTTGTATCTTCATGTCAGCTTTTAACAACTCTGTTATGGACCTTCTCTCTGATACATGCGGCTGTTTTGGGAACCACAAGCATTCCCTCCCCATTATCTGTCTGCTGGTTCCTGTTGCCCCATGCTGATTGGTGTTGTCTTGCTGCTGCTGTTTAGCTCTGCATGTTGAATTAGTGCTTGTGTTTGTTGCTCGTGTTCTGTCCTCGTTTGACACCATGCTTGTGTGCTAGACTGTATGTCATTTCTGTTCTGCTTGCTGTGATTGGGTGGAAGTAGTGGAGGTGTTGGAAATGTTTGGATGTTTGCTGACATTTTTGACATTTCTCTTTTAGCCCTTACACCCTCCCTTAAGAGGCTTTGCCTTTTGCAAAGCTGCCATTGTAAATATATATGTGTTTTAAATGACTTAACTGGATAAATAAAGGATGAAAAAAATAATAATTAAAAATCTCAGACAGGTCTGTGTCCACAATGAAACTAATAATGAAACACGTTTTGGTAACTGTAATGGGACTATTTTTACAAACTCTTGTTAATTTATTGTATTTGTGTGTGTGTTTGTGTGTGTGTGTGTGTGTGTGTGTGTGTGTGTGTGTGTGTGTCCTCAGTGAAGTGTATCAGTCTCTGCAGTAGCTTCCAGCTGCAGCAGTCAGTTCAGTTTCTGTTCAGTCTGACTGAGGGAGGTTTTTGTACGACGCTTTTTCACTGTGTGAACACATCCTGACTGTTGATTTCATGATAACTCTGACAGTAGTAAACTGCTGCATCTTCAGTCTGGACTCCACTGATGGTCAGAGTGAAGTCAGAGTTTGATCCACTGCCTGTAAAACGATCTGGAATCCCTGATTGTCGAGTGCTAGCATAGTAAATGAGCAGTTTAGGAGTTTCTCCATCTCTCTGTTGGTACCAGGCTAATCTCTGGGAGGTGCTCCCACCATAAACCCTCTGACTGGTCCTACAGCTGATGGAGACGGAGCCTCCCAGAGCAGAGCTCACTGCTCCAGGCTGAGTCACTGTGACCTGGCCTCTGGACTCTGAGGATACAGAGACAAAAACATAAAGCAGCGTCACGGTTTAGTCGGCTTCATTTCAGAGGGACGGATGTTGATAGAGGAGAGGAGTTTGATTCTCTGGACTTTACCTGTGAAGCAGCAGCAGAGGAGAGTCCAGATGAGGACGGAGATCAAAGTCATGTTTTTGATGAGGAGGATTTCTGTGTCTTCTGTTGTCATGAAGGACAGCTGTCAGTCATCCAGTGTTCAACTCTCAGGACTATAAACTCTCCCAGAGCACTGGAGCATGGTGCTGCTGATGCAAAGTGGCTCTCTATGGAAATGCTCTGACTGACTCCAACAGGGACTTGGATTACTCTGATGATGCTGTTCATCAATGGATTAATCACTTTATCAGAGTATTGATTAGGAATGTTTCAATTCCACTTAAACTTCTTGACTCGATTTAGGCTTCCCAGGTCCAGCTGGAACATATACAGTGCCTTGCGAAAGTATTCGGCCCCCTTGAACGTTTCGACCTTTTGCCACATTTCAGGCCTCAAACATAAAGATATAAAACTGTAATTTTTTGTGAAGAATCAACAACCAGTGGGTCCCAATTATGAAGTGGAACGAAATTCATTGGCTATTTCAAACTTTTTTAACAAATAAAAACAGAAAAAGTGGGTGCAAAATTATTCAGCCCGTTTACTTTCAGTGCAGCAAACTCTCTCCAGAAGTTCAGTGAGGATCTCTGAATGATCCAATGTTGACCTAAATGACTAATGATGATAAATAGAATCCAGCTGTGTGTAATCAAGTCTCCGTATAAATGCACCTGCTCTGTGATAGTCTCAGAGGTCCGTGTAAAACGCAAGAGAGCATCATGAAGAACAAGGAACACACCAGGCAGGTCCGAGATACTGCGTTGGAGAAGTTTAAAGCCGGATTTGGATACAAAAAGATTTCCCAAGCTTTAAACATCCCAAGGAGCACTGTGCAAGCGCGATAATATTGAAATGGAAGGAGTATCAGACCACTACAAATCTACGAAGACCCGGGCCATCCCTCTAAACTTTCAGCTCATACAATGAGAAGACTGATCAGAGATGCAGCCAAGAGGCCCATGATCACTCTGGATGAACTGCAGAGATCTACAGCTGAGGTGGTAGACTCTGTCCATAGGACAACAATCAGTCGTATACACTGCACAAATCTGGCCTTTATGGAAGAGTGGCGCAAGAAGAAAGCCATTTCTTAAAGATATCCATAAAAAGTGTCGTTTAAAGTTTGCCAAAAGCCACCTGGGAGACACACCAAACATGTGGAAGAAGGTGCTGTGGTCAGATGAAACCAAAATCGAACTTTTTGGCAACAATGCAAAACGTTATGTTTGGCGTAAAAGCAACACAGCTCATCACCCTGAACACACCATCCCCCACTGTCAAACATGGTGGTGGCAGCATCATGGTTTGGGCCTGCTTTTCTTCAGCAGGGACAGGGAAGATGGTTAAAATTGATGGGAAGATGGATGGAGCCAAATACAGGACCATTCTGGAAGAAAACCTGATGGAGTCTGCAAAAGACCTGAGACTGGGACAGAGATTTGTCTTCCAACAAGACAATGATCCAAAACATAAAGCAAAATCTACAATGGAATGGTTCACAAATAAACATATCCAGGTGTTAGAATGGCCAAGTCAAAGTCCAGACCTGAATCCAATCGAGAATCTGTGGAAAGAACTGAAAACTGCTGTTCACAAACGCTCTCCATCCAACCTCACTGAGCTCGAGCTGTTTTGCAAGGAGGAATGGGCAAAAATGTCAGTCTCTCGATGTGCAAAACTGATAGAGACATACCCCAAGCGACTTACAGATGTAATCGCAGCAAAAGGTGGCGCTACAAAGTATTAACTTAAGGGGGCTGAATAATTTTGCTTGCAGCCAATATTTCAGTTTTTTATTTGTTTAAAAGGTTTGAAATATCCAATAAATTTCGTTCCACTTCATGATTGTGTCCCACTTGTTGTTGATTCTTCACAAAAAATTACAGTTTTATATCTTTATGTTTGAGGCTTGAAATGTGGCAAAAGGTCGAAAAGTTCAAGGGGGCCGAATACTTTCGCAAGGCACTGTATAAGAAGTCTGTATTCTCTATGCCATTCAGGCATTGAACACAGAATGACTGCATCAGAGAACACTTGTTATTTTCTAAGATTTGCTCTCTTGTATTTTTATAGGACTTATTTCCTGCTATGTGCCGATTTGCACTATTTTATATTGTATTTTGTATACTCTGTATGTTTCAAATGATCAACACTGGCCTCTTAACGGCTGGGAGCAGAGAGGCAGGACACATATGCAAACACACAGAGTCAGTGAACTGTAGCTGTCCTCAACATGTCATGCTGTTTCCCCCTCAGTGCTGAGAGCATGGACCTACATACAGTGGCAAGAAAAAGTACGTGAAGCTTTTGGAATTTAATGGTTTTCTGAATAAATTTGTCATAAAATGTGATCTGATCTTCATCTAAGTCAAGGGTATTGAGAAATATAATGTGTCTAAAATAATAAAATTTTTTTGATCTTCCATGTCTTCATTGAGAACAACTAAAAAAAAACTGCATCGTGCTTGTGGAAAAAGTAGGTGAACCCTTGAGTTAATGACCTCCAAAAAGCTAATAGGAGTCAGCTTTTAGCACACGTGGAGTCTCGTTAAGATAATGAGTTTGGAGGTGTGGACTACAGCTACTTTGACTGATAAAAAGCCCTCAAACTTTTGGAGTTTGCACTGCACAAGAAGAACACACTTATGTGAGCCATGCCTGGCTAAAAAGAGCTTTCAGAGGATCTATGATCAAGAATTGTTGATTTACATGAAGCTGGCAAGGGTTACAAAGCTATTTCAAAGACTTTTGGCAACATATCTACAAATGGAGACACTTTGGGACTATTGCTACTCTACCAAGAAGTGGGCGCCCAGTCAAAATGACACCAAGATGAGTGTTCAATAAAGACATGAAAGATCAGAATTTGTTTATTTTAGACACATTGTTTGTCAATCCCCTTGATTTAGATGAAGATCAGATCACATTTTATGACCAATTTATTCAGAAAAACATGAAATTCCAAAAGGTTCACATACTTTTTCTTGCCACTGTATTTACATATTCACATGGAGAGGATATTGAAAAGTCTGGTAGTAAACTGATCCAGTGACTTGTGGACAGTTTTGTTCTGTCCTTCTAGTTTGGTAATATGGTCTTTTTTGATAATGATTAGTGATATTAATATTAATGCAGGTTTGACATGTTTCTAATGTGAAGATTTTACCAAGTGAAGAAGTGATGAGTCTTTATAGAAGGCTGAGGCCAGTGTTGTAGTTCTCAATATCAGTCTTGGTCTCAAGACCACTCTTTGAAGGTTTCGGTCTCGTCTCAGAATCTGCCGCATTTTTACTCGGTCTTGTCTTGTCTCAGATCTTTGGATCCCATTCCATGATCTTCCTCAGCAGACGGAGTTCACCCTGTTCTGATGCAATAATTTAACTTCTAAGCCAACGTGGACAAGAAGTCTCACAAATGCTGAGAGGAATGGGGATTTGAAAATCCACATTTTAATAACATCTGCTGAGGAAAAGTATGTGATATTATTAAAAGCTCAACAACAGCTACTGGATGGACGTTGTGATGAGATTATTTTGCTGTTTCCAAAGTCAAGAATGAAGATGAGATTCTAATGTGATATGAATGGATGGTGTCATCTTGAGTTAGCTGTGTGATTCAGCTGTCTGTGCTCTCTCTGCAGGTGATGGTTAGAGCAACTGGGAACAGCTGAGGATGTTCCCAGTAGCAGGAGGTTATTTAAGTCTGGATGCAGTGCAGCCCTCTCTCTGGCTGACTCTCCACTCTGCTGCAGCTTTGCTCCTCTCCCGTCTGCTTTAGTTCTCTACTCTGCTCCTATCAACCTTTAAAACACCCCCACATGTGTATATTGTCCACTCACGCCCATCACACAATACTAACTTCACTGATATCTACATCCCATCATTGAATTACTAAAGTTAACCCTACAAGTCCCTGCTTAAAAGCAGTACACCACCATTAAAAACAATCCACGTTTGGGACAATGATGGCATTGATCCAATAAAAGGATGTTTTTACTGCACTAACTTGGACCTCTTCCATAGCTTGGACTTGTTAATTATACTAGTATTTTATTTAGTGTGGAAATGTGCAAAAGAAAGGTTAAGGTCAGAAATGTTTGACATTGACAAACATATGAACACTCTTAAGGGGGGGCAGGTTTAAATGCATTTTGTTATTTTTCATGAAAATGTTTCAGTGCTTTGTAAAGACAATTCAGCCACTCAGCTGGGATGACAGGTGTCAAAAATGTACTTGGTTTTGAGAAGGATGTTAACACCATCCCGTCCCCATATACCACTGAGTCCTCACATACCACCATATCCTCACATACCACAACGTCCCCATATACCACCATGTCCCTATATACTACCAAGTCCTCACATACCACACACAGGGACAGGGATACGAGGTTGGATAATCAGGGCTGCTCGGACATTTAAAGTGCCTGGTTCTGTTCAAGCTGCAGTCCCAATGTGTGGAGATGCTGCTGAGCTTTGAGAGGGGCCTCCGTCAGATGGAGAGTGGAACACATTCACTGCTGTGGTCCATCAGCAGGAGGCTGGAGGGAACGACAGAGGCCATGGACCGCAACTCAGCCCCCTCTCCCCACATTAAAACCTCCATATCTCTGAGGCGTTTAGTATCCAGCGGTGTTCCAGCAGTGACTCCATCCAGCAAACATCCAGGCAGTCGCTCCAAGAGTCTCCTCACCAGAGGTCAACGCCAACGTGGAGCTCAGACAGCAAACGCTCCTGAAAAGGAAGAACTCTGTTTACTTCTTTTACTTCTTTAGTTTCTGGATTTAAATTCAAATGGGCACGGTGTTGTATTTGTATTGACGTCATTTGAAATAAACACATTTTTAAAGTGTTCAAACTAACTGGTTAATTGTACTTCTACAAGGTAGCTTGTATCAGTTGTTTCTTTCCTGTCGTAAGGTTGGATTTGACAATCGCAGCTTTAAAATAAACAGTTTTTTAACAAATAATTTCGTAGTAACTAATGTCTTACTTTCAGGGAGTGGGGGAGGGGGGTGTGCTGCAAATACACTACATACAAAAAGAAAGCATTCATTTGCACTTTATTGTTGAGTGCTATGAATTACTAGAAATCTACCCATAATCCCTTACTGTGTGATGTGGAAATGAGAAACAACAATGTCAAATGTTAAACATCCAATATTAGAGGATATCTAATGTAAATCTCTATTTTCAACTCGTTCTGCAGAAAGCAAATAGATTAACTTGCAGGTAAGAATTAAATTATTCTGAAATATATATTTAGGGTTGTTATATTAGAGAAAGGCCTCTGTCATGAAATCCACGTACTAACTTCAACAATAATCTTATATAATCTAGATAGAATTGAATCAAACTGAAATCCAGTTTGAATTGGAGGTTTCCTGAGTGTCTCTTGTGCTCCAGTAGTAGGATAGTGTTATTGGGTCTTAACAGTCTGAATCTCTTTAGGAACTATTCTGTTCCAGTGGTTGTATTTTTGTTGCAAATGCTTTTCTCTTCATTCAATAAATATTGCAATGGGTGGTGAAGATCTGGAACTGTTGTGTGTAAGTCTTTGTGCTTCAAAGATTATTGATGTATACATAGTGTGTATGTGTGTGTGTGTGTGTGTGTGTGTGTGTGTGTGTGTGTGTGTCCTCAGTGAAGTGTATCAGTCTCTGCAGTAGCTTCCAGCTGCAGCAGTCAGTTCAGTTTCTGTTCAGTCTGACTGAGGGAGGTTTTTGTACGACGCTTTTTCACTGTGTGAACACATCCTGACTGTTGATCCAATGTCCACTCTGACAGTAGTAAACTGCTGCATCTTCAGTCTGGACTCCACTGATGGTCAGAGTGAAGTCAGAGTTTGATCCACTGCCTGTAAAACGATCTGGAATCCCTGATTGTCGAGTGCTAGTACTATAAATGAGCAGTTTAGGACTTTGTCCATCTCTCTGTTGGTACCAGGCTAAATAGTAAGAATAAATACTCTCACTAGTCCTACAGCTGATGGAGACGGAGCCTCCCAGAGCAGAGCTCACTGCTCCAGGCTGAGTCACTGTGACCTGGCCTCTGGACTCTGAGGATACAGAGACAAAAACATAAAGCAGCGTCACGGTTTAGTCGGCTTCATTTCAGAGGGACGGATGTTGATAGAGGAGAGGAGTTTGATTCTCTGGACTTTACCTGTGAAGCAGCAGCAGAGGAGAGTCCAGATGAGGACGGAGATCAAAGTCATGTTTTTGATGAGGAGGATTTCTGTGTCTTCTGTTGTCATGAAGGACAGCTGTCAGTCATCCAGTGTTCAACTCTCAGGACTATAAACTCTCCCAGAGCACTGGAGCATGGTGCTGCTGATGCAAAGTGGCTCTCTATGGAAATGCTCTGACTGACTCCAACAGGGACTTGGATTACTCTGATGATGCTATTCATCAATGGATCAATCACTTTATCAGAGTGTAGTAAATGTTAGATTTAGGGTCCCAAGGACCTGCTGGAACATTTACAAGAAGCATTTTATTCCCTATGCCATACAGCCATTGAACACAGAATGACTGCATCAGGGAACCAGGCACGTCGGACTGGGGGTAAAACCAATACTGATTACCAGGGCCCAAGGGGAGAGAGGATATTTTCATCTCCTAATTAAATTTCATAATGTGTGTCAGATGAAATGTAAAGTTAGTGTATTGGCTGAATAACTTGGTTGATTGACTGCCTACATTTTGTATACAAAAAAACACTATCTAAGGTCTCACCCACCCCTTGCTAATGCGCCAAATGGTTTAGTCCATCTGCACCCATTTTGTTAAGTTGAGCATCTGGTGGAGCGCAAACTTCTGCTGGTTCTAACTGGTGTTAGCTTCAAAGAAAGTCAAATCATGCTTCCAAAAAAGAAAGGAAAGACAGGAGAAGGAGAGAAAACAGAACGAGGGGAAACAATTGGTAACTGACTTCTTTTCAAGGAAAGGTGAGCACAAACGAAAATCGAAATCCATGGTGTTAAACTGCTTGAATATCTCCTCGACCGGTAGTGCTAAAAACGGACTGAGACAACCCATATAAAGAGCAGAACATACACTTTCAAATGATAATTTGGTTATACATGTAATCTGAGGTAAAGGCTAAATAAATAAACTACACTAACAATGCTGTTTGCATACAACACACCATTATAATAGCCTCATTTGAAACATGTTTATTTAAAATGAATAGGCTTTAATGTCTATAATCAGCAATAATAGGCTAATCAGTGTCATAGGTAGGTTGGTAGTTCATCAGTAGATATATATCATGTCAACATTATAGTTATGTCAGATTTATTAGAAGCAGATCTTAACATTGTGGAACACATGGCCCTCAGTTTCAGAAACCGTCCCACCAGGGAGTGGAGTAGCAACAGACCCCTCATCCTCCTCTTTGGATTTGAGACAAGGGGAGCTTATATCAAAATTAAAGCAAACCATGTTTAGCCATTTTGACTGAAAGGTGTTAAGTAACACTAACATCTTAGTTTTTTATTATATTAGGTTACAATTAGGATAAGAGGTTAATATCAAACGTATCCTTCATAGAGAAAGATGATAGAGAAGATATGATTGATTTTTTTTGTTTGAGGGGGGTGGTTGAGGAACATGGGGGCCCATCAGGACTGCCAATGCATAGGGCCCAGAATCTTGTGCTACGCCCCTGCAGGGAGCACTTGTTATTTTATAAGATTTGCCTTATTGTATTATTTATAGAACTTATCTGCTGCTACCTGCCCATTTACACTATTGTATATTGTATTCTGTATATTCTGTATGTTTTTAATGCTGTGCTGTGTTATGTGCATTGTATTTACTGTTGCTGTACTTTGGGAGAAGCCAAAGATAAATTCTCACTGAGGTGGAAAATAAAGTTAATCCAATCTAATGTCTTCTGTTTTATTTAAATTAATTGCAAGAGAAGAAATTACATACATCTAACATTTACCAAAAACATGCATTAAGGAAATCTGCAGCACTGTTATTGTCCGTTATATTTTTATCTGACAAGATTTAACAAACAGATTCATTTTGGTGAGTTTGTTTGTGTCAAAGTCAGAGAGCCGTGTCTCTCTACAGTGAGAGGTTTTTGTACGGCGGCTCAATGCCTTTGTATCACTGTGGTGGACTTTTGGTGGAGGAACCAGACTGAATGTTGGAAGTAAGTCCAACTTTTACACTTTCTATTTGAGCTTCCTTTACTTTCTACAATCTTACCTTTCCAGATTTGTGAAATATTGATCCATAATTTTTACAGAAATATTTTGCACTAAAAGGCTAATGATTGCAGTTGAAATAGAAAATTCAAAAGTTCATTGTAAGAAAATAAAAAAATGAGGCAGAGGATGAATCATTATTACCAACTTTAATGGTAAAGTAGCATCTTGAGGGCTTGTAGGTTTAGTTCAGTCTGACAAAGTCAGAGAGCCGTGTCTCTCTACAGTGAGAGGTTTTTGTACGGCGGCTCAATGACTTTGTATCACTGTGGTACACGTTCGGTGGAGGAACCAGACTGAATGTTGGAAGTAAGTTTCTGCACAAAATACTAAAAACTATATTGTAAATATTGTAAAGTAATGTTTTTAATTCTGTTTACAGTTGATAAAATATATATGTAGTCATGTTTTTATTTCTCCTCCTTTATCGTGGAGACTAACTCAGAGCAGCTTCACTAAACATTTCTTTACACATTTCTGTCAAACTGAAATTTAAATGACTTGAAGTGTAGAAAAGATAAAACTGAAAACCTGTTCTACAAGATTAATTTTACATTTTCCACATCAATGATAACTGTTTAAAGCAAATGAAGATTCAAATATTCAAACAATTGAACAGAGCAAAGATAAAGATCGGTATTTGAAAATGTGCAACATCTCTTTACTGTGTCATGGATTGTTTCAAAGTTTGAAAACTATTTGAACAGTTTGGTAATGATGATCGAAATCCACATGAAGAACATTTGATGTTGTCAGCTCATTTTCTGGATTTGTTTCTATTACACTAAATACTTTAAAGTAATGTATAGTTAGGTTAGTGATGATTTTGATTTGGAGGTTTAAAGATTAGTCCAAAGTTGACATTTTATTTCCAGTGTATAGTTTGATATATATCAGCTCATTGTGTAGATGATTTTCTCTGTGCTGATTTGCATGAGAGGCTTCTTAAAGGGAAGTGAAACAATGTGTGAGTGAGTGACTGGTGGAGCAGAAAAACCATCTGACAGAAACTCCTTAAAGGAGAAAACCAACTCTCACACAGTCAAGGTGTCCAAGTGTCTGCTGGTTGATTGACAGCTGTGTGGTCCCTGTCCTCTAATCTGATTGGTGTCTCCTAGGTGATGTCCGTCCAACCCTGACGGTGCTGCCCCCCTCCAGTAAGGAGCTGCTGCAGGGGAAGGCCACGCTCATGTGCCTGGCCAACAAGGGCTTCCCCTCAGACTGGAGTCTGGCCTGGAAGGGGTGGACCGGCAGCAGCAGCAGCAGCTGGGAGGAGAGCAGGCCCCCCGGGTGCTGGGGAAGGACGGCAAATACAGCTGGAGCAGCACCCTGAGGCTCCCTAAAGACCAGTGGGAGAAGGTGGGCTCTGTGACCTGTGAGGCCACCCAGGGCTCCCAGACTCCGCCCTCAGAGACACTGAGGAGAGACCAGTGTTCCCAGTCCTGACCTGACTCACTGGGACTCTGCTACTGGTTTCACTCTGATACTGGTCTCAGTCTGCTCTCTGCTACTCTCTCTCTCTCTCTCTCTCTCTCTCTCTCTCTCTCTCTCTCTCTCTCTCTCTCTTTCTCTCTCTGTTTATCTCTTTCCCTCACTCACTGTCTAACTACATGTTTCATTGATTAAGTGTGTTGCATGTTTTAATTTTGATTATTTTAACACAATAAAGTACTTTTCATCAAATCAGTTGTTTCCATGTCTGTTATTGTAAAAGAAACAGATATGTCTGCCTTAATAGTTCCATAAATCTAGAAATGTTAAACTCAACTGCATTTAATGTAAAACTGCCTGGAAATTTCTTGAAAAAAAAAATAAGGTAATATAATAACATTTTTAATATATTTTGAAAACACAAAACTAATCAGAATCATTAATGTGACCCAGACAAGATAGAAGTCAATCCATTATTTATTCTAAAATCTTTAAAGATTATGTGACTTCAGAAACTGCTTCATTGGAGTAATTTAAAATTTGTTTTTGTAGGAAATCTGATTATTTTAATATTTTTAGGAAATTCAGATACACTATGTATCTCATAAATGAAGTGTTTACTATATTGAATTGTTTTTAGATGTGTCTATAGGTAAAGTGCAGAGCCTGAGAAGAAATCATTGCAATTTAATTATAAAGTAGGACATCATCAGCATATTATGTCATTAAAAATATTATCAGCTGAGTGATCTCAAAATATCACATTACATATGCATTTCACTGTCAACGCAAGTTCATTAAAAAGATTTCATGTCTTAAGGTGTGTTGGAAAACAAACTGACTTGAATATAAATTAAATACATTTCAAATTGTATTTGAATGTGAAAATTCACTTAAACACTAAAATGGAAATAAATATTTGATTTCACAGCTAAACAAACTGGCATTAGCTTTATTGATTCATCTAATTTTCAGATTGATCTAATTTTAAATACACTGTTAACTACACTTTTTCAACAAGATTACCATTATAGCTTACTATAGTATGAGCAGTATTTCCTGACATTATTCTGTTATATAGACTTCAGAGTCTGCGTTTCTGTAGGTTTCTGCAGCTGTTCATTCAGATCAGTTCCTCTCCAGCTGAGGAGGTTTTTGTACGACGTTGTATCACTGTGTGAACGGGTAGCTGTAATCCTGCTGACAATAATAATCTCCTCCATCTTCAGTCTGAACTCCACTGATGGTCAGAGTGAAGTCAGTTCCAGACTGAGTCCCACTGAAACTATCTGAAACTCCAGACTGACGGGATTGAGCATTATAAATCAAGAGTTTGGGAGATTCTCCAGGTTTGTGAAGGTACCACTGCAAGTCATTGGTAACACTTGAACTAGCTTTACATCTGATAGAGACAGACTGTCCTGGAGCAACAGACTGAGATCCAGGAGACTGAGTCAGGATGATTTCTCCTGATGAACCTGGAAAACATGAAAAAGAGCAGAAGGGTTATTGAGACAAATCCAGCTTGGAGAAAGATGATCAACATCCAAACAGAAGAGTCTCATTTCTTTAACATGGAGAAGAGATGGGAGAAGGTAAATGCTGCTTGTTCCAGTGTTTCTCCATCATAGCAGAACATCATTGAGGTGAACCTGGTTGCATCCTGAAGAAAAGTTTTCAGAAGAGAGTCTCACCCTGAACAAGGAGCCCCAGGGTGGACAGTCGGACAGTTTTCCAGCTGACTCCAGCAGCCTTCAGGCTGAACAGGAAGTGACACAAACACTGTGGTCCGTTCGGGTGTCAGTACCCGATCCGTTCCACCTGCACAATCCGTTCTGCTCATGTGCAAGATGACACGTATGCCATGACGTAGGCGCAGATGATAATGCTGCGTTCATGCCACCTCGAAATAACAGGCACCGCCCCACTGGTTATGTTGTTTCTGCAGCTAGATTCAGTCTAAAATAACGTTAAGTCAAACTTAATGGGAAAAGCAGGCTAGAGCTAAATTAAGACATTACAGTAATAACAATAAAGACAAGTATTGAGTGATTGTATTTTAAATGAGCACAAGTAAAGTAGAACTGACGTAACAGCTGTTATATATGTTAACGTTTATTTTCAAGTTTTATTTTGAGGGTCTTTTAAAGTTGACATGCTGTCTCAGCTAGCGGTTAGCCGAATTAGCTGTTAGCTAAACTAACGTTAGCTTAACTGTGGAGGCTAACGGCAGACCGCTGCAATCAGCTAGCGGTTAGCCAAATTAACCGTTAGCTAAACTAACGTTAGCTTCCCGGTGGAGGCTAACGGCAGACCGCTATAATCACCTAGCGGTCCGCCGAATTAACCGTTAGCTAAACTAACGTTAGCTGGAGGCTAGCGTGTGAACATCTTGCGCATGCGCAGAACGGATCGTGCAGGTGGAAGCGGTGCCGTTATTCCAAGGTGGTGGTGGAATGAACGCAGTATTATCATCTGCGTCTACGTCATGGCATACGTGTCATCTTGCACATGCGCAGAACGGATTGTGCAGGTGGAACGGATCGGGTACTGACATCGGGTCCGATTCCGATTTAATAAAATGTTATCAGACCCATATATCAGCTCCTACACAGTCTCCAGTTGATTTTATTATGAAAGAGTAGCTGTCAAAATTCTCTACATGCGATCTGTTGCTGATTTTAATTACCAACAGACTGTAGGTGATCCATAATCTGAACAGATTTAGTCTCTCTGACTTCTAAACATAACTATCAGCCACACAGCATGTGTTCTGTACAGAATAAGCTTTTAAATCAGACAAATAGCAGTTAAAATCCCTCCGATTCCAAATCAATAAAAAGTTTATATAAAACGTCATTATGTTGAGTCAATTCTGAACCAATCAGCTGTTCGCTCAGCTGAGAGGCCGGCGTTTCCCAGCATGCACTGGGTCCACCTGCGTCCGCCTGGCTCTTGCAGTTGGTGAAAAGCAACTGCGCTGCCTGCGTCTCAGAACTGCGGCCGCCTTGGTCTCGTGAGATTATCGTTGCCCACGTGTGCATGACGTCAGAGCAAGTCGGGATCAAGTCGGACACAAATCTAACCGGCATGCATTGGGCGGCGATCGCCGGTGATCGATTCTGCGCAGATCTGGCTCATCTCGAACGAGCCTAGTTGCTCTGAAAGTCCTGGACAGTCACTGATCACCACTGGCCTCTTAACGGCTGGGAGCAGAGAGGCAGGACACATATGCAAACACACAGAGTGAGTGAACTGTAGCTGTCCTCAACATGTCATGCTGTTTCCCCCTCAGTGCTGAGAGCATGGACCTACATATTTACATATTCACATGGAGAGGATGTTGAACAGTCTGGTAGTAAACTGATCCAGTGTCTTGTGGACAGTTTTGTTTTGTTTTTCCAGTTTGGTATTATGGTCTTTTTTTTAAATGATTAGTTATATTAATATAAATGCGGGTTTGACAAGTTTAGGTGTTTGTAATGTGAAGATTTCACCAAGTGAAGCAGTGATGAGTCTTTATAGAAAGCTGAGGCCGAGGATTCTCCTGAATCAACGCTATTAATTCCCAGCAAGTCGATATTTCATGAATCCATCATTACCTAGATCCATTTTAGCCGATCTGACAGACTGCAGACCGGACAGCATTTCAATCAGGAGAGACTTCTTTGCAATTATGAACATATTTATTGTACATACAACATGTAAATGTACGAGTCTCTGGAGATTGGACTCCATCGAACCCAAATATCCTAAAGGGTTTAAGGAACCCAAACAAATCCCCTGATGGAGTCCAGACACTAGTGGTGGAGAATAAATAGAGGGACCATCAACAGCCAAGCCGAGATGCAACCGTCGAGTCCGCGTGACCACCGGTGGCAGAAGGGGAGGAGGCGGGACGCACTCTATTTCCTGAAACGACAACTGCCAACCGTGGAAGAGAGAGCAGATTTAAAGCAGGGTATCAAGCTGTGATAGGCTCGTCGACAAATGGTCGACCCTGATTGGTTTAACTAACAACAACAACACAGCTGTTCTGATTACTACTGACAAGTGACGTGTACGTGAAACAGCTTATCATTATGAGTGATGGAAAAGTGAATGAAGTCTTCCTTTAAGAATTTACGCTGAGCTTCATTTCAATCAGGAGAGACTTCTTTGCAATTCTGAACATATTTATTGTACATACAACATGTAAATGTACGAGTCTCTGGAGATTGGACTCCATCGAACCCAAATATCCTAAAGGGTTTAAGGAACCCAAACAAATCCCCCAAAAGGACAATTAGTGAGAAAACTAGTTGGCGCATACATACCTCATGAGCCGCAGGACTCTGCAGACGAACGAGAAAGCAAAGTTGACATAAAAGTACAATAACTAGCCTACCAAAAGCAGAAAGATTACTGCCCACACCATGAAAAATAAAAATTTCGTACCACCTAATCAAATTAAAACTTCGGCGCCCCGGGGGTAAGCAAAACAAAACCTCGACATACGACCGGGCGCAAAATAAATATGAAATAAAAATATTTCGGTGCCCACCGAATGCAAAACCAAACCTCGACATACGACCGGCGCAAATAGTAAACCATGGATCTTGCCCATCCACAGCAATAGACCTGTGAAAATAAATGCAAAATAAGAAAGGCAAATAAAAAACGCGCGACAGCCGTAAACCAAAACTCGGCACCTGCCGGGAAGAAAACCAAACCTCAGCCGCCGGACGGTAGATAAAGAAAGGCAAATAAAAATCTGCCACGGGAACAGTGGCGAACTAAAAGCAAAATAAGAAAGGCAAATAAAATGCGGCAATAGGAAGGGGAAAAATAAGAAAGGCAAAATAATAAATGTAACTAAAAGATGTAACGAGGCACACAGCCGTTTGCAACATCATGCAATAACAGGCACCCAAACCCGGTTCAAGAGCCCGCATTAGGCTTACGCCTCGAAGCCTGATGCACATGGCCGATGCAGGTATAAGCAGCTTGACAGCGCTGATCGCAGTACAATGGATAAGACTGACAGAAGCCCACAAAATACACCACCACCAGTTATATGCAAGCATACCCACCATTATGGTTTCAGGGATCTCTGGTCTCGCGAACGTTATCGACATCCGGACGGATGTAGGATGCGTATGCAGAGGATGACCATGGTCCCAGTTGTTGCAGAGACATCCTCGACATGCCCTGATTAGCGGCCGTAGTAGCAGCTCCTATTCTAAATGAATGCCCAGAATAATGCTGGGTGGACATCTTAGCTTTGAGGAGGACTGCATTCAACTGCTGATTAAACCAACATCTATGCATAGGGAAGAACCCAGGAATCAGAAAGAGTGGGCGAGGGAATCAGTGGCGTGGTCTAAGTGACAAATAACTAATCATAGATTTGAATGGACAGAACTGTGAGTCTGTGCGAGCAACCACAATAGAACAGGGGCCACCTCTTTTAGAATGCTTAAGTTTCAAGCAATAATGACTAGCATGAAATACCAGATCAGAGAATGTAATATCTCTACTGGAGTTAAATGATTTTGACTGCGTAGTGAATTCCCCGCACCTAAGGAAAGCATAGAAAGCAACCATAAACACAGCCTCAAGTAACATGTCAGTATACGCGGAAAATACCCCCTGCCTAAGAACACCCACCAATTTATGCAATATACCCAAAGTAATAGGTTGCCTATGGTCGGGGGAAGAAGGGTGAGCTTTATTGATACCCTTCAAAATTAGTTTAACAGCCGGCGTAGAAAATAAGCTAGGAAACGATGGATCATAACACCTGATATTAAATTGGATGCCGCCCAGTAACCCCTCGTATATTGGGGTTTAAAGTGACGATATCAGTACAATAACAAATAAAAGCACAAACACTAGTAAGGAGAACAGGTTTAAGGGGACACCAATAGACACACAGAATAAAGCAAAAGTACACCACGCAAAATCATATGTTTTCAGAGTAGACACAGCTAAGCCTTTCCTCATATACTCCTAGGCGCTACTAAATAAGCATCAACGGGATTAGGAATCAATACACTGCTAGCTCCGTGAGACGGTAGCACTACTGGTACAGGCCAGGCTGCCGGGCAGAGGCTCCAAAAGGTCTGAAAATGAAAGCGAGACAAAGCATCAGCCACAGAGTTATGATGTCCCGGGACGTGGCGAGCAGTAATAATAAAATTGTGCGTGACAGACGACCAGGTGATGCTCCTCATCAGAGGCATTATCTGACAACATGTTGAGCGCCCTCTATTAATAATGTCAACCACACTCTGATTATCACACAGGACTGAAATCCGCTTCCGTGTCCACAGACCGCCCCAGACGCGGCAAGCTATAGCAATCGGGTAAATCTCATATAGAGCAATGGAATCCGCCGGGGAAAAAGTGGGAGGCCAGTGGCCAGCAACCCACTGCCCTTGAAAATACCCCCCAAACCCCGCGGAAGGTGCAGCATCCGTGTAAAACCTCAACGAATCAGAAGAATATACTACGTCGTCGTAGAAAAACGAAATGCCATTCCAGTCATCCAGAAGTCGGGACCAGAAACGCAAATCAGACCGGCACCCGTCATCCAGGGACAACACATCATGCAACCCAGGCACCGAAGATGCCAAATCCAGCAACCGGGATATAAAAGAGCACCCCTGCGGAATAACGCGCATAGCGAAATTCAAATGCCCCAGCAATGAGAGCAACCGCCGCTTAGTAACAAGACACTCAGGCACAAAGGACGCAGCAATGGCACGAATGCGTTCCAACTTCTCACCCGGAAGGGACGCTTCCATGCGCACCGAGTCGAGGGTGATGCCCAGAATGGGGTAGAGGGATGGAGCTTCAATATGTCTTGGAACCAGTTTGAGGTTGACCCCGAGGCTTCCGGCGAGGGGCGGGGCGCCGTGGGCAGACCGACCTGGGATGTGCATCCCGACAATCGCTGCAGATGTGAAGAAAACAGCAATTCCCATAAGTACACACACCTTCATTAAAATTATTACAAATAGGATTATTGTTGGACGTATGAACCTGGCGCCCGAGCATCCACTCCAGACCACGGCGACGACCGCCACGGTGCGACTGGGCCGGGCCGGTTGGCTGCCCCACACCCCCAGGGCAGAGCGAAGCAACATGTCCCGGCGGCCGCGCAGTGAGAACACATAATGGGCTTGAGCACCCCACGACCATAACCAGGATCTCAGTGTCCAGAATTGACCAATTGAAGCGTTGGCACGGGCAATATGAGCGGCAGCTTTCCCGAGAAAACGCTCTATGGTACTGCCAAAAATAGTTCCGCCCATTACCTCAGGAACAAACGTCCCCACCAACGCCAGGTACGAATCCAACTCCACCCTCCGGTCGGGGTACACGGAACAAATAACGTCCCGAAATATACCAAACGCCACCACGAACTGCCCAAAGGAAAGATCCTTGTTCAGCCGAGGGTCAGCGGACTTAACCACCGCCGAAAACCCATCCCCCGCCACCAGAGACTTATCACACTCCGGGGACGGCAAAATAAGACTCACCAGATTAACATCACGGCCCTGCAGAATTTTAGAGCGCAGCCTACTGGAAATATTAGCTGACACAGGGATGTAAGGCCTACCTAGGGAAAGAGATGGTACAGCAGTGGCCAAGGAATGACAATGTTCCACGGAAGGAGAAGGCACCGGCTGAACACCGACCACCGCTGGCACAGACAGGGAAGCCAGAGCGGTAGTAATAGTACCAGACACGCCGCCACCCGCCATGCTCTCCACAGCCCGCATCCTAGCCTCCATGGCCTGCATCGAGCGGCGAGGAGCTGCAGTGATCGCGAGGATGAGGCCGGAATCGAGAGCCCCGGAACAGCCGTATCAGCGGCTGGCTGCGAGTGCCCCGCAGCTCTCCTCGTCGCGGGGCCCTGGCAGGCGGATCCGCCTTCTTGGTCCGTTTCCCGAACCCGACCACTGGCAAACGGCGTGCTACAGACGGGGCTGGCGACAGGCAGTCGCCAAGAGCAGCCAGCTCCGAAGCTCCGGTGAAAGCACGCCGCGCGCGCGCCACGCGGCGCCCCGATCCGAGCGAAGACATCCGGTCAGCCTCCCCGAAAGTGAACCAGAGACGGCGGTCAGTCTAGAGCCGGACACGCCGTCCGGAGACCCCGTGGAAGCCTCCAAAACCCGGCACGGCCGGACCATCCGACCCGGATCCAACTCAGAATCCGAACTAGCAGCCACAAAAAGCACAAAAGACAGCGTAAACAGGAATGCCATGCAACCCGTCAGGAAACGAACGCCTCTATTTCCGAAACGACAACTGCCAACCGTGGAAGAGAGAGCAGATTTAAAGCAGGGTATCAAGCTGTGATAGGCTCGTCGACAAATGGTCGACCCTGATTGGTTTAACTAACAACAACAACACAGCTGTTCTGATTACTACTGACAAGTGACGTACCGTGAAACAGCTTATCATTATGAGTGATGGAAAAGTGAATGAAGTCTTCCTTTAAGAATTTACGCTGAGCTTCATATGCCGGAGACAAACATGAAGAAGTGAAGTTATGTTGCTGAGTGCCAGTTGGAAATGATGACACAAAAGATAATTTTGTTTGCGTATAAAGACTACATGGTGGTCAACAAAAAATGGGTGGCAATATGCAAAACATTTGTGTTGAAAATTACAGATAGAGATGCAACATCTTCCAATTTCTTTTTCGACATTTGAAGCTTCTGTTAACCTGAAACATAAGAAAAGTAAATGCTAACGTTATAGTAGAGAAATCTTGGGGTAACCCTTAGTAACAGAAAAAGCACAACCTTGTGGGTGAATGAAACTGTTTATTCCTTCGTTGACGTTGTTTTATGCAAACTGTTCCGTTCTCTCTCACACACATGCAGGCACAGATTATTCCTCCATAAAGTGAGTAACTTCACTATAGAACTCTAGGACCTATTTCTGGCAGACTGCTACACTATGTTCATGTTTTTTTTTTATTTACATTTATCTTTTTTATTTCATTTAGACATAATACATTATGAAAGGATTAAACTGCTCGGTCAGTGTTATTATTGTCAGGCTGCTGTTTCCTTTTTTGATCGTGTGTGTGTGTGTGTGTGTGTGGAGTGAGTGGGTAGGCGTGGCTTTCCTCAGGGCACCTGGCTCTCCAGCGCAGCTGCAGGTGATCTACTAATCAAGCTCCAGCACTGGTACTCCTGGGCCAGTTGCTCAAAACATTTAATCTGGATTAAAATGATCCGGATTTGGAAAGCCCATTTTTTGCTATTCAAGATCAGGTAATCTGTCTTATTTTTATGCCGGTTTTTCAAAGCAACACTGGACTGGATCACCCTGATCCAGATACACAGTTTTCAAGATTACCAAATCCAGATTACCAGTGCTCTAAATGGGACAACATATCACAATTAGGGCTACCAGCTATGTAAAGAACAGGTAGAAGAGACAACGTGGGGTCACTGTAAGTGTTTATTTTGAGACAAAACACAAAAATAACATAACCATCCACTTCCATTCATAATTTCTTTTATGACCCCTCATCTGAGCCACAACAAATAAAAACAACACAAACAAATACATTGTGGATATTTTGAAAATGTCTTAAAAACAAAACAAAAAAAGGCTAAATGTCCAATAGTTAACAAAGTAAAGACTGTTCAGGGTTCTTCTTCATCTGAGGAGGAGAGAGCAGCATCTCCAAGCCCTGCTTTTAGGAGGCGGCTCTGAAGTTTGGCTTTGGTTTGCTGCAGTTTATTTGTTCCTCTGCCAGGACATTTGTGCTTCTTTCCTTTCAGTTTCTCGTTTAGACATGGGGACAAGATCGTTATTATTTTATTTTTACTTTACTATACTGAATAGCTGAATTGGTAGCCTATGTCTACTTCATCTACTTTATCACTGATAAACAGAATCCTGTTTGGAAGCCTTAACCCTTGTGTGGTGTTCATATTTTTGTTACACAGCTTTAATACTTAACAGATTTAGCTCATTTACCAATAATATATACATCATTTATGGTTCATATTTGCCATTTACCCCTGTGAGATCACATTTACGATGATCATTTTTGATTTTTGTGAGAAAACAAGGAAATTCAATTATAAAAAAAAGGTAAAAAATAGAAACAAGATTTGGAATATTATTGGTGCTTATTTCTTAGAACTTAATCAGAACAGGTGAAAGTGCTTGAAATAAAACAATTTTGTAACTTTGTGTGGGAATAGCAGGTGCAGAAAGACAACATTCCCACACACACACACACACACAAACACACACACACACACACACACAGCAGGCCCAGTTATAGCAGGAGGACCCAGTTAAGTTTCATAGCACTTACAATTATTACACTCGGGTCCAGTAGACCTGAACTCCTCATATGTAATAGTTATGTGGAGGGGGGGTGTACCGTGTGTCATTGAAAATAAGTTATATGTTATGTTCTTCACAGAAAAAGAGCAAAGGCCGATGAGTTTGAGTTAGAAGAAATAATAAATAGCATAATCTTTCTTTATTATTATAATTTAGAGTGTGCTCACATCAACAGATTCTCACTCCCACTTGTAAAATACGGACGTTTGGTCAGGTGCCTTTGTCGTTCTTATTGACTAAAAGTCTCCTTTAGCGTCCGCTGCACGGTGTGGGTGATCCCCTTCCTCTCCCCGTTGCTGGCAGCCCCTCGCCGGGCGCCGCGACCAGCTCTGGGTCGGCTTGGAAAGAACAGGATTGTTGGGTTCAGGAAAACAAAAACTGGGTTGGATTCGGAAAACGGGGATACCATCGGAGTTCACTAAGACACAGTCTACAAAACTTTGGGAGCGTTACGCACGATCACACACATGGTCAAAAGGTTGCGGAAAACTGGGCACATTTTTACGTGTGGAAATTCTTTATAAATCCCGACTTTTGCGAGGAATGTTGCGACGGCAAATTTCACCCTGCTTCACGCAACTTTTTCTTGCATAACAGGTTTTATAAATGAGGCCCCTGGCCCCGGCTAAAAAATGTCTTAGTGTTCTTAATGAGGGGAAAAGCCGATGAATTAAATAACTTTTATGCAGGATTTTGATTAGCTGAGTTCTAGTAGGATAAAATAGAGGCTCTAGACTCATTACCTGCACAGCATGTTGTGCAGAGTCTTTTCTCACCCACCTGCCCTAGGAAGGCTGCTAGACCAGACGGTAAAAACCATCTGGTCCAGACGATTTCTGGGTTTCTGCTGAAATGATGCAGCGTAGAGCTGGCAGAGGCCTTGGGTCCTATTTACCGAAAAGTCTCTAGACTCGCATGTTGTTCCTTCCAATTGGAAAAGCTCTATTATTATTCCTGTTCCTAAAAAGGTATGCTGTAAGGATTATAATGAATACTGCCCAGTTGTTTTGAGAAAATCATTATCAACCTATTGAAAACAGATGTCATTTGCTCATTAGATCCTTTTCAGTGCTTGTTTGCACGCAAAGGCCAGATGCAGACGTCACTGCCATGGTACATTTTATATCTAAACATTTAGAGGACCCTACCTCATATGCACATGTTTTATTTGTAGATTTCAGTTCAGCATTTAATACGGTACAGCACCACCTATTCATTAAAAAGCTGAATGACCTTAATGTCCATCCCTCATTATTAGGTGGTACACTGGTTTCACTGGTTTACCGAATGGTAAACAGCAGGTCAGTGTTAATGGTACTCTCTCAGAGTGGAGAACTTGAAGCACCGAGCCGCCCCAGGGTTGGGTCAGTTCACCTGTCCTTTTACCCTTTACACAGATGAGTATAGAAGCTATAATCCCAACAACTATATCATTACATGTTCTGATGATACTGCCATCCTAGCTTTAATAAAAAAGGACAGTGATCTATCTAACTACCTTTCAGAGATCCAAAGGTTTGTAAAATGGTGTGATGACAAACACCCTTTTTCTGAATGTTAAAAAACTGAGGAGGGATCTGGAAGGCCCCAAGAAACATTAAAATCTTCGGAAAAACCTCCAGTGAGCTAGCCCAAATGGGGGTTTGTATGTGGTGCTAAAGTCAAGTGACGACGCTATGAAGACCGTTGCAGTGCTTGCGTCACTCCCTTACTCCTCCTACCAGTTCCTATGGCCACTTGGCCAGTGCGAATGCAAAACCGGTTTAGGGGGAGATTAGTTAGTAGAACTGTCTATAAGTGGACTGTGTGTGTGTGTGTGTGTGTGTGTGTGTGTGTGTGTGTGTGTGTGTGTGTGTGTGTCCTCAGTGAAGTGTATCAGTCTCTGCAGTAGCTTCCAGCTGCAGCAGTCAGTTCAGTTTCTGTTCAGTCTGACTGAGGGAGGTTTTTGTACGACGCTTTTTCACTGTGTGAACACATACTGACTGTTGATTTCATGATAACTCTGACAGTAGTAAACTGCTGCATCTTCAGTCTGGACTCCACTGATGGTCAGAGTGAAGTCAGAGTTTGATCCACTGCCTGTAAAACGATCTGGAATCCCTGATTGTCGAGAGCTAATACTATAAATGAACAGTTTAGGAGTTTCTCCATCTCTCTGTTGGTACCAGGCTAAACCTTTGTAGCTGCTCCAAACATAAACATTCTGACTGATCCTACAGCTGATGGAGACGGAGCCTCCCAGAGCAGAGCTCACTGCTCCAGGCTGAGTCACTGTGACCTGGCCTCTGGACTCTGAGGATACAGAGACAAAAACATAAAGCAGCGTCACGGTTTAGTCGGCTTCATTTCAGAGGGACGGATGTTGATAGAGGAGAGGAGTTTGATTCTCTGGACTTTACCTGTGAAGCAGCAGCAGAGGAGAGTCCAGATGAGGACGGAGATCAAAGTCATGTTTTTGATGAGGAGGATTTCTGTGTCTTCTGTTGTCATGAAGGACAGCTGTCAGTCATCCAGTGTTCAACTCTCAGGACTATAAACTCTCCCAGAGCACTGGAGCATGGTGCTGCTGATGCAAAGTGGCTCTCTATGGAAATGCTCTGACTGACTCCAACAGGGACTTGGATTACTCTGATGATGCTGTTCATCAATGGATCAATCACTTTATCAGAGTATTGATTAGGAATGTTTTCACTGCTCATTTGAATGAGTCTTTAGTTTGAGTTTGATGCACAAAAAGTCTTCCAGAATATTTTGTGAATTCTCTCTAATTCACTACCACACAAATCACAATCACTGTGGGACAAATTTAAACACAATTATTATCATTCATCATGATCTACAATAAACATGTGTTTATGATATTTGTTTGGGAGAATTCATTGTAAAGATTTTCTTTAGAAAGAACTTGTTTCTTTAAGTTTCACTGAAGGAGAAAATAATAGTTTGTAGATATTTAACAATTCACAATGAAAATGTGAAACAATTTTACAGATTGTGTATCTTTTTAAACTCTTGAACCAGTTCTAACATATAAAGTGTAAACTGGGAATGTGTTTTGGTGAGTTTGTTTGTGTCAAAGTCAGAGAGCCGTGTCTCTCTACAGTGAGAGGTTTTTGTACGGCGGCTCAATGACTTTGTATCACTGTGGTACACGTTCGGTGGAGGAACCAGACTGAATGTTAACTGTAAGTACATTTAACTCCTTTCATCACTCATATTTTATGTTTCTTCCATTTGAACGTCATAATTTTAAAGCCTACTATGTTTTGTCAGATTTTTTAAATTTAATATATTTACATCAATTCTTGAAGGCTTCAGCGTCGTTAACCCGACAAAACACCACTCTGATGAATAATCTTGTTGCACTAAAACTTTCTAAAGTCTTATCAGTTCGTTGTAGAAAACTACTCAGCATTAGTCTGTGTGAAGAAAATATTTGTGAAAGTTAAAGTTTTTATAATCTGGCTCAAGAACTCTGCCAATAATCTTTGGTTCAGTGTTTGATGTGAATAAGTATTACTCCATCTTTCTCCCAGAATAATGATTTTGAAGCTATTCAACATATTTTTTTGAGAATTTCATGAGTTTGAAAAATTATTTAAGTAGTTAACAATATTCATTTGGATGTTTTCAGTAATGAAGGCTGACTGTTCAGTGATGATTCCTGCTTACATGAACAGAACAAAGAAATATCATTAATGAGGTTTTCGTTTAGGACAAGAAATGTGTAAGAAAGTTAAAACAGTAAAAGCCTCACAATCTCCATCTTATGTGGATTATTTTGAACTATTAAACTCTGAAAGTTTAGTAAAAGAGAGCAAGTTTGAACTTTTTATCTTTAGTACTGAAACCTGTCTGTTGTCACGGTTCAGCAGTGATGCCTGTCTGTTGCCATGGTTACTGAGCTCCGAGAGGGAAGTGAAACATTTTAAGACCAGTTTGATCCAATCTGAGGAAGAGCAGCAGAACTAGTAGCCTCCTCTGCTGCAGCCAACAGGCTAGAGTTTAGTTGACCTCATATCAACTTTATTAATCTCTCTCTCTCTGCAGTGGGTCGAGCCGGCCCCACCCTGACGGTGCTGCCCCCCTCCAGTGAGGAGCTGCTGAAGGGGAAGGCCACGCTCATGTGCCTGGCCAACAAGGGCTTCCCCTCAGACTGGAGTCTGGCCTGGAAGGTGGACCGGCAGCAGCAGCAGCTGGGAGGAGAGCAGGACCCCGGGGTGCTGGGGAAGGACGGCAAATACAGCTGGAGCAGCACCCTGAGGCTCCCTAAAGACCAGTGGGAGAAGGTGGGCTCTGTGACCTGTGAGGCCACCCAGGGCTCCCAGGCTCCGCTCTCAGAGACACTGAGGAGAGACCAGTGTTCCCAGTCCTGACCTGACTCACTGGGACTCTGCTACTGGTTTCACTCTGATACTGATCTCAGTCTGCTCTCTGCAACTCTCTAATTTTTAATTTGATATCTTTCAATAGCGATATTTGCTTGTTGCAATCTTTCTATATTAATTCAGTGTTTAAAGACAATAAAGACGTGTTCATCAAATCAGTTGTTTTCATGTTTGTTATTATCAAAGTGTCTCTTTCCATCTGTTCTTAAGTGTGTTAGGGACTTTTTGAATTCCTGAGGACAAACTGATCTAACAAAATGTTATAAACTCTAATAATGACTGCAGAAAGACAGTTTAGGATTATATAAAACAATGTCTGGAATAATAAACCTTTGGAACAAAACTCATGGTCAGAACATTTCAATGATACATCATCCAATCATCTCTTATTACTGAAATGTGTTTAAAGTAAGGACTGTTATATTGTATTTGCTTTAAGTGTATCTAAAAAATTGTCAATGTTATATTGATCAATATTTGCTAAATCTTAAATAAAAAACCATATCGTCAGCATAGATGGAAGTAAAATGTCTGTCATCTTCAGTTCAAAATCTGGAAATATTTACATTGTGTGTTCTGCTGAAGATCCACAAATAGACAACAAAAGGAAATAATTTTAACGTTTCTCATTTACATACTGATGATTAATAACTTTACAACATGAATGAAATAAACTTTTGTAATGTATTTCAATTATGAGTATTGAGTTTCTATGAAATCTGGCTAAATATTAAATAATCAAATCATATTTACAGTTTTAGTGTTCATGTGTTATCATACTCTTTGGATTAAACCTATCAAATAATTGAAATTATACTTTTAAGAGAAGTTAGATTTGATGTGCAGCAGAATGTCAAACCCTGTTTCGAGTAAAGACTTTAAAGTTATATAAAGTATATTTAGTGTTCAAAGTCGAATATTATTAAATCTAGTTTTGTTCAGTCAAACGTGTGTTATAGTTTCAGTGCAGCTGTTGAGTCAGATCAGTTCCTCTCCAGCTGAGTGAGGTTTTTGTACGACGTTGTATCACTGTGTGACTGGATAGCTTTGATATTGCTGACAGTAGTAAACTGCTGCATCTTCAGTCTGAACTCCACTGATGGACAGAGTGTAGTCAGAGTTTGATCCACTTCCACTAAAACGATCTGAAACTCCAGACTGACGGGTTGAAGTTGAATAAATCAGGAGTTTAGGAGCTTCTCCAGGTTTCTGAAGGTACCAGTGGAGTCTGCTAGTACTAACAGCTGAACTGGCTTTACATCTGATAGAGACAGACTGTCCTGGAGCAACAGACTGAGATCCAGGAGACTGAGTCAGGATGATTTCTCCTGATGAACCTGGAAAACATGAAAAAGAGCAGAAGGGTTATTGAGACAAATCCAGCTTGGAGAAAGATGATCAACATCCAAACAGAAGAGTCTCATTTCTTTAACACGGAGAAGAGATGGAAGAAGGTAAATGCTGCTTGTTCCAGTCTTTCTCCATCATAGCAGAACATCATTGAGGTGAACCTGGTTGCATCCTGAAGCAAAGTTTTCAGAAGAGAGTCTCACCCTGAACAAGGAGCCCCAGGGTGGCCAGCAGTAGAATCAGTGACATCATCATCATGCTGCCCGCGTGTCAGTGTCTCTGAAAGTCCTGGACAGTCACTGATCAACACTGGCCTCTTAACGGCTGGGAGCAGAGAGGCAGGACACATATGCAAACACACAGAGTCAGTGAACTGTAGCTGTCCTCAACATGTCATGCTGTTTCCCCCTCAGTGCTGAGAGCATGGACCTACATATTTACATATTCACATGGAGAGGAGATTGAACTGGTATTGAAATTGTACTGATTGAACTGATATTGAAATTGTCTGGTAGTAAACTGATCCAGTGACTTGTGGACAGTTTTGTTCTGTGTTTCCAGTTTGGTAATATGTTTTTTTTTTTTTTATAATGATTAGTACGGTGGCCGACAGGGCCAACGCCCTGCAACTTCAGAAAACACAGGCAAATAGACAAAACACAAGCAAATTAAGAAAACAACTTCATTAATTTGAAAACACATGCACAGCATTCAGCAAACGCGCTGCATATACACACAACACAACCAAATACATAAACGCCCTGCATATACACACAACACAACCAAATACACCAACGCCCTGCATATACACACAACACAACCAAATACACCAACCGCGAATAACACACAACACAAACAAATACCAACGCTGGCCGAATACACACAACACAACCAAATACACCAACGCCCTGCATATACACACAACACAACCAAATACACCAACGCCCTGCATATACACACAACACAACCAAATACACCAACGCCCTGCATATACACACAACACAACCAAATACACCAACGCCCTGCATATACACACAACACAACCAAATACACCAACGCCCTGCATATACACACAACACAACCAAATACACCAACGCCCTGCATATACACACAACACAACCAAATACACCAACGCGCTGCGAATACACACAACACAACCAAATACACCAACGCCCTGCATATACACACAACACAACCAAATACACCAACGCGCTGCGAATACACACAACACAACCAAATACACCAACGCCCTGCATATACACACAACACAACCAAATACACCAACGCGCTGCGAATACACACAACACAACCAAATACACCAACGCGCTGAGAATACACACAACACAACCAAATACACCAACGCCCTGCATATACACACAACACAACCAAATACACCAACGCGCTGCGAATACACACAACACAACCAAATACACCAACGCGCTGCGAATACACACAACACAACCAAATACATAAACGCCCTGCATATACACACAACACAACCAAATACACCAACGCGCTGCGAATACACACAACACAACCAAATACACCAACGCGCTGAGAATACACACAACACAACCAAATACACCTACGCGCTGTGAATAAAAAACGATGCAAGAAGAAAAGCACACAAACCCCGGAAACAAATGCAACAAAAAAACGCTGCATCCAGATTCCACAACGGAAGTTCTCCAGACCTCTAGAGGGAGCAGCTCAGTGGAACAGCTGGATTTATGACCCACGGGGAGAGAGCACTCTGCCTTTTTATTAGAGTCGGGTATGGCTGCACAGTAAAAAGAGAACTCCCGTCTCATGCCCTCCTGTCCATAGACTGTATATTAAATTCATATTATTATTATTATTATTATTATTATTAATAACATAATATAATATATTAGTAATATACAGTCTATGCTCCCGTCTCAGCCGGGAGGCTGGTGCCGTGCTCGAGCTTCGACTTTTCAAAATAAAAGCTTGCGTCTAGTCCGCTCTTCTTCCTTTGGTGTTTTGGATGTTTTTGAACTAAACAGTACGGCAGTCATGCTAATGAATACAAACCCTTTTTCAGCAGATGTCTTACTTACAACACGAATAAATCCCACGGTAAATTGGCTGGGTTACTAAACAGGGAGGGACTATAAATCGAGTCTGTTTTGTTTTTTTGTATTTCAAGAGCGAATTGCTCCACAATATGAATACAGATTGATCACTTATTTTGTTGTTTAATCACAATATTACACTTGAGGAGGCCAACGTACACTTCAGTGATGCGCCTTCGGACCTGGAAATTAAACCCTCTCATGTAATATGGCTTAAACAAACGTCAACGTTAAACGCTGATGCAGTTTTAAATGTTTTATTACCACGAGTTTACAGACACGTCTCTGCTGATTGAGTTCCACCTGCGACCTGAGCCCAGACACACCCACCAAACGAGAGAAAAGATAGGGTGAGGCTATTTGCACCCCTGGTACAATTAGCAGTGTATGCTATTTGCACCCCTGGTACAATTAGCAGTATGCTATTTGTACCCTGGTGCAATTAGGGGTGTATGCTATTTGCACCCCTGGTACAAAAATCAATGTATGCTATTTGCACCCCTGGTACATATCAATGTATGCTATTTGCACCCCTGTGCATTTACAGTACCTTGGCATATATTTACACACAGTTATCCATACTACTCATGTATTACACCTTTTGGGAATATTATCGCCCTGACATTCTTACCCTAACCATAACCATCCCACTCCTCTTGCCTAAACCTAACCAACCCAACCAGAGCAGGCATATTCATGAGTCTTCCCCTACCACCCTGCGTTCGCGGGTCCTGACTTGCGCAATTGCATGAAAATTATCCAATCCAAAGTTATTATTCCAAAAAATAAGATCACCACACAGGGGAATCGATCTCCAAACGCCGATACCAAAGGCAAGCGCACTAACCACTCACCTAGCAGTTCTTCCAAGAAGCTAAACAACTTTTTACCACTTGGTTTCTTCAAGCCTCGGTTGCTAGGTAACCATACTGTATACAAAAAAATAGGTACTAACTAACAAACTAACGGTTGTATGCTTTCACTGAAGACAGAAAGCGCAACTGTAGTATCCATTTTCCGCTAGAAATTCAATTGTTATAAACTTTAGAGACAAAACTTCCCTAATATGCCAGTTTCTGCGGTCATGGAAGATGAACGTCCGCCATGATTTCGGTGCACGCGAGCAACGTTTTTTTGTTGTTACGTCACAGGGTGTAAATAGCTCAGCTGTGTGGCCGAGGCTATTCGTACCGGGGGTGCAAATAGACACTCCGGAAAAGATATCTCAAACATGGACTTAATATTTACAGTCTATGATCTCATCATTGCACACCGTTCTGAGATTGAACGTCTCTCTCTTTTTTTTTTTTTTTTTTTTTTTTTTTTTTTTTTTTTTTTTTCTCTCTCTCTCTCTCTCTCTCTCTCTCTCTATCCCCTCCCTGTGGGGTCGAAAATCCAGCTGTTCCACTTAGCTTCTTCAGCAACTTGGCCGCTTAGTGAGCATGCTGTGTGAGTGCAGGTCCTGTTATCTTTAAATGTTTGTAGCACTTCATGGCTATATGAGTGCCTATTGTCTATAAGACTTTGATATACTCAATACTTGTTCAAGTACGTCTGTAGGCTAGGTCTTCACTTTTTCAACTTATTTATCCTGAAAATTACCAAAACCACCAAATCATGGATCAAGTCCAGATGAAAACCTTGTTTGATGGCATTCAACAGGTTAACGCTGATTTAATGGACTATTTTGACACCAAAGTGGATCCTATCTGTATTACACTGAGTGAAATGAAAGAGTCCCTGACTAATCTAGGAGAGCATGTTTCAGAAATGGAACAGCGTGTGGGAGCAAATGAAGACAATTTAAGCAATCTCCTCACCCGGGGTCGAAAAACTGGAAAATGACAAGCTTCACTTAATGTTTCATCAGGGTACCTGAAGGCGTTGAAGGCCGCGACATGCTGGATTTTATGGCCCGTCTGATCCCTCAAATCCTGGGGCTGGATCATTTTCCCACTCTGCCGGCCATTGAAAGAGCGCATCGTACTCCTACATTTCCTCAGGGCGACAAACCCGGTCCGCGGCCAATACTGATCAAGCTTCTAAACTTCCAGGATAAGGTGAAGATCCTACGGCTTGCCAGAGAAAAAAAGAGCTGCTATTTAATGGGAGTCGTATCTTCATCTATCCGGACTACAGTGCCGACCTGACGAAAAGGCGTCGCTCCTTTGACCCGGTTAAGCGGAGACTCCGTGATCTCCAGTTGAGGTTCTCCCTCCGATATCCCTGCACACTGAGGGCCTAATTTACTAACAATGTCATCTTTGATTTCTTCCAGTAACTCTAATATTGCACGGCTGCTTGATCTGTAACGCTAAATGATGTTGTGTTCACTGACAAAGTGTGATTCTTCTGTTTAAAAATATTTTCAGCCTCGCCTATGTCTTCGTCTTGCTCAAATTACTGTTGCCATTTCACCAGCGGCATAAAGGTCTACGAGGAAACTCGACTGCGGCTGGTTTGGACCTGCTTTTAAGAGGCGGAGAATTTCCCCGCAGAATAGAGGCGCGCTCTTCCTGACAGTCTTTGTAAATACCACGGAATATATAATTAGGTGCACTTTGCGCTTATCCTCCCACCTTTTTGGGTGGAACTCCCACTTTCCCCACGACCCTCCCACAAACGCATATTGAAAGCGCAACTTGTCTCTTCTCGCTCATGTGGCAGACAATCTGCGATTTTACCCAAGTGCGCCCTGTTTGTAAATAGCCCGCATCGGTTACGTCCGTCTTTTTCGACCAATTAGCGCCTGGAAACAGACGCAAACGGCTTGATAAATCTAGCCCACAGTGTGATCTCTGATGGCAAAGAGCAGCTTTTTACAGATCACAAAGCTGCAGAAGCTATCTTTATGTCCTCTGCTAACGCCTCCATGAACTCTATAGGCTAGATCCTAGCCTTTCATCAGCCTCCTCAATATTGATGGTAGGGGAGACCAGGGACAGTTGTAACAGGGGACGGTTGTAACACCTTGAATTCCTCCAATCAGAAACAACCTAGAGTGAGGACACTCACTGTGCTTGTGCTCTGTCAGTTTCCCTCCATTCTCCCAAAGAGGGAGCCACATTTGAAACTTCCTGACTGACTTATCAACAAAAGTTGTTTTTGAGGTAAAAAAACTACTTTTCTTTGTGATGTACTTTTTTGGATGCTGTTATGAGATCAAGTGTCTATGAATTCATACAAGTATTATTAGAATCACTGTTTTGTAAGCTAAAAATAGAAATGGCTAACAAGTGTCAAACTAGCATTTTAGCTAGCTCACATGAGATGAAAACATGGTTGGTGATACTGGGACGGTTGTAACGCCACGTTACAACC
The DNA here is from genome assembly GCF_010015445.1 of Perca fluviatilis. Taxonomy (NCBI): domain Eukaryota; kingdom Metazoa; phylum Chordata; class Actinopteri; order Perciformes; family Percidae; genus Perca; species Perca fluviatilis. Next base: position 358,619 of record NW_024375613.1, on the reverse strand, counting down.
GTCCCAGTATCACCAACCAACTTTCATTTATATCTTAAAAACTTATCAAGCTAAAAAAAACTGCATATTTTGCTGTGACACCAGAGGTTCTGTCAACCTCTACAACTCCTTCACCCATTGTGGCAACGGTGGCATCCTCCATGCCACTTAGAGCATCATCCCCTGTCACACCTATGGTGTCTGAGCCTGAGCCAACCTCCTCTGCTATGGACACAACTTTTTCACCCGTGTCCATCCGTCCACACCCAAAAGCTGGGCCAAGAAAGCAGACGACAAAGGGCAGGAAAAGAAGGGAAACCGCTGTCCTAACAGAAACTCCCGTGAAAAAACAACTGGAGGCTGAGAAAAGCAGGTCTGCAGCTAAAAGAAAAGTGAATTTCGGCAACAACAAAAAATCCAAACCGAAGAAGCTGAAAATTCAGGACTCGTCTGATGATGAAAATGAATACTGCATTGTGTGCTTGGAGAGCTTCTCCAGGCCAAGGGAGGTCTGGCTCCAGTGCTGGTCCTGTAAAGCCTGGGCACACAAGGACTGCACAGATGGACGTGATTTCTACACTTGCCACAACTGTGACTCGCGGCCGCCCCCCCCCCCCCCCCCCCCCTCTGTTTTTTTTTTTTTTTTTTTTTTTTTTTTTTTTTTTTTTTTTTTTTTTTTTTTTTAAAAAAAATTATTTTTTTCATTCTAATTTGATGGCTTTACCTCTTTTTTGTCATGTAGTATGAAAAAAAAGTAATCACTACTTAAACACATGAAATGAATAGTCATAATAACATGACTGATAAATTATATTTTCCATTTTGAGTATATGATTGATTCATTGTGTATATTTTAGACATGTTACAACCGTCCCTGACATGTGTTACAACCGTCCCTGTACACTGGGACAGTTGTAACAGCGGAGAGACTGTATTCAAATCCATTTTGCAACCTGTACATATTTCATAAAACCAATTAAATACATTCTTTCAGCAATTGACAGATTGAAGTTTATGATGTAACACATTGGTTATTCCAGTGTAAATGGTTTTTGAGGTATTGCTAAAAATTGCAAAAAGTGTTACAACTGTCCCTGGTCTCCCCTACTACGACAACCTGGTAAGAAGTCGCAAAAAGAGCCATGTCAGTGTATGAACAGTCAGTGCCTGACTTTTGGATTTAATATGTGTTTATGCCTGTGTTTTATTTTTTGCTACTATGCCGCTATTTTCTGTGTATTGTTGATGAATGAAAATATAAATGAAAACGGGCACCCTTTTGACTAGTTTAGGATGGTGGTAAATTAATTAATGATTATTAATCTATCAGGCACCTTAGTGATATGGTCACTCTTTCTCTTTTTGTTTTTTTTGTTGCATATTAAGTTTATCCTCATATTTAGGATAGGAGGTTTAACAAACTCTGAGTCTGACCCTGATGTCTGAGTTGATTTACCCTGAGATGGAAACTCTGAGTTTTCGGTTCCAGAACAGCTGATTTGAATTGGTTCAATCAACTTGGAGTATGTTCACTCAGGGTTACGCGCGTGCACAAAAGGCAGCATGAATGGAGCCATGATTCTACGATTCACCATGGTAACACCCACAAACAAACGGGTCGGCAGAAATACTCATGCGCACAAACGGCGAGTTTGAACATGTGTTTCGTTAAAAAAGCAAGACAGCGGCTGCTGCTGCAAAAGAGAGAGAACTGGTGTGGGAGAAAATTGCTGCTCGAGTCAATGCGTACGCATTAACAGTGTATTAATTTCATATTTAATCACAGTTAACTTATAATATTACTGGTGAAAACTGGAATTGTTATTACACCTATAATTTCATTTAGGTGCAATCCTGCGGGCGAAAAAGTAAGCTATACTAATCCCATTCTGAGGCTGCCGCACCATATCATTAACAGAACTATAATGTATAATTTATTTCTTTTTAATGGCTCTACTGTCCAGGGAACACTACAAAAACGTTTAAAAAACGTTTGAGAGCGAGTCACACTTTTCTGATGGCTCTGCATACAGTGTCTTTACTATTACAGTATGATCCGCTACACTGTTGTAAAGTTTGCAAAAAACGTAATGCGACACAAAGAATCTGCTGGGATGTTAAAGCCTGTCCACGATGGTTGATGTTAGTGATATGAGGATAAGGTATCTACATATCTAATGGACTGTGATAAAAAATACCTCTCAAATTGGTTATGTGGAAATGAAAATACATCTATAGTCGGGACTCAATACCGACGTCAACTCTCTGTGAATTAATACAGCTTTTTCATCAACGGGATCGTCGACAAAAGGACATGACATGTTTGAGAAAAAAAATGTTTTATAATCTGCCTAATATAAACCAATGAGTTTTTTTATTCATGCAGATCAAACTGCATTAAAATGCGCCTGATACAGACTGAATGAATGAGGAAATGAGTTTCTGAGAGAAACTCGAGGTTTCTTGAAGAAAACCTGCTCCCGACCAGGTTAGGTTCACAGACTCAGTTACCATAGTAACTGACTCCGAGGTTAAGTTACCTCTCTTTCTGAAACGGAAAACCCAGAGTTTCCCTCATCTCAGGGTTAACAGACTCAGAGTTTTCACTAAACCTGCTTTCTGAAACGGGCCTCTGGGCTCCTAATGAAGGCATGTTGACCTTAGTAAAAGGGCCAAACAGCAGCTCCATGACCTTGTTCTAGTTCTGCCTGAGGGGCCTGGTAAAAAAAGTATAAAGGTTTGGAAATTTGTGTTACTTGTGCTTATTTTTTTTTATGTATTATTATTTTATTGATTTTATGTTTAATTACTTGAATTTACCTGGATTATTTTAATTTAAGCTATTTTGTAATTAATTTAAATGTATTCAATTGATTGGATGAACTATAATTTGCCTAAAGATGTTTATTTTTGTATTTTTGTCCATCTGATTGAATGCTTGTGTATAAAAAAATAAATCAGACGTTACTCAACAGTTACTCAGTACTTGAGTGGTTTTTTCACCAAAAACTTTTTTTACTCTTACTCAAGTAATTATTTGGATGACTATTTTTACTTTTACTTGAGTCATATTATTCTGAAGTAACAGTACTTTTACTTGAGTACAATTTTTGGCTACTCTACCCACCTCTGGATATAAGTTGACACACGTTCTTCTCATCATATTCTGTTCAAAGTTCCCAAAACAAATACTGTCTTCTCTCTGTCGTCATTCCAGTCTGCTGCAGCCAAAGACTGGAACTATCTCAAAAAAAACTAAAGCTGAAAACTTGTATCTTCATGTCAGCTTTTAACAACTCTGTTATGGACCTTCTCTCTGATACATGCGCTGTTTTGGGAACCTCAAGCATTCCCTCCCCATTATCTGTCTGCTGGTTCCTGTTGCCCCATGCTGATTGGTGTTGTCTTGCTGCTGCTGTTTAGCTCTGCATGTTGAATTAGTGCTTGTGTTTGTTGCTCGTGTTCTGTCCTCGTTTGACACCATGCTTGGTGCTAGCGACTGTATGTCATTTCTGTTCTGCTTGCTGTGATTGGGTGGAAGTAGTGGAGGTGTTGGAAATGTTTGGATGTTTGCTGATCATCTTTTAACTGACAATTTGACATTTCTCTATTAGCCCTTACACCCCTCCCTTAAGAGGCTTTGTCTTTTCAAAGCTGCCATTGTAAATGTATATGTGTTTTACATGACTTGCCTGGATAAATACAGGATGAAAAAAATAATAATTAAAAAACTCAGACAGGTCTGTGTCCAGAATGAAACTAATAATGAAACACGTTGTTTTGGTAACTGTAATGGGACTATTCAACAAACTCTTGGTCATTTATTGTATTTGTGTGTGTGTGTGTGTGCGTGTGCGTGTGTGTGTGTGTCCTCAGTGAAGTGTATCAGTCTCTGCAGTAGCTTCCAGCTGCAGCAGTCAGTTCAGTTTCTGTTCAGTCTGACTGAGGGAGGTTTGTGTTGCGCCGCTTTTTCACTGTGTCAACACCCACTGGCTGTTGATGTAATGTGCACTCTGACAGTAGTAAACTGCTGCATCTTCAGTCTGGACTCCACTGATGGTCAGAGTGAAGTCAGAGTTTGATCCACTGCCTGTAAAACGATCTGGAATCCCTGATTGTCGAGTGCTAGTACTATAAATGAGCAGTTTAGGAGTTTCTCCATCTCTCTGTTGGTACCAGTGTAAATAGTCAGGATTCCGACTGGTCCTACAGCTGATGGAGACGGAGCCTCCCAGAGCAGAGCTCACTGCTCCAGGCTGAGTCACTGTGACCTGGCCTCTGGACTCTGAGGATACAGAGACAAAAACATAAAGCAGCGTCACGGTTTAGTCGGCTTCATTTCAGAGGGACGGATGTTGATAGAGGAGAGGAGTTTGATTCTCTGGACTTTACCTGTGAAGCAGCAGCAGAGGAGAGTCCAGATGAGGACGGAGATCAAAGTCATGTTTTTGATGAGGAGGATTTCTGTGTCTTCTGTTGTCATGAAGGACAGCTGTCAGTCATCCAGTGTTCAACTCTCAGGACTATAAACTCTCCCAGAGCACTGGAGCATGGTGCTGCTGATGCAAAGTGGCTCTCTATGGAAATGCTCTGACTGACTCCAACAGGGACTTGGATTACTCTGATGATGCTGTTCATCAATGGATCAATCACTTTATCAGAGTATAGTAAATGTTAGATTTAGGGTCCCAAGGACCTGCTGGAACATTTAGAAGAAGTCTTTTATTCCCTATGCCATACAGCCATTGAACACAGAATTGAACACTTATTATTTTATAAGATTTAATTTGTTGAATTATTCATAGAATTTATCTGCTGCTACCTACCTGTTCACTATTGTATATGGTATTCTGTATATTCTGTATGTTTTAATCGTGTCGTGTGTATGTGTAATATACATTACGTTTACCTTTTTTGCTTTCTTATTTGGGAGAAGCCAAACACATATTTCCACTGAAGTGGACAATAAACTCAATCTAATCTAATGTGTTCTGTCTTATGTAAATTATTTGCAGGAGAAGAAACATGCATTAAGGATCAAACTGCAGCACTGTGTTATTGTCAGTTCTCTTTTCTTTTCATTTGTATTTGAATTTTACAAACAGCCTCATTTTGGTGAGTTTGTTTGTGTCAAAGAATTCTCTCTAGAGAGTGTTTTTTTCCACGTGAGAGTTTTTGGTGGGGGTCGCGCGTCAATGACTTTGTATAACTGTGGTACATGCGTGTGGTGGAGGAACCAGACTGAATGTTGGAAGTAAGTTTCTACACAAATACTAAAAAAATATGTTGTAGATATTGTAAAGAAATGTTTTAATTTTAGTTTAAAGTTGAGGAAATATATTTTATTTTTTTTTTATTAATTTGTTTTTATTTTCTCTCTGCTTTTATCGTGGAGACTAACCCTTAGACATACTAAACATTTCTTTACACATTATCTGTCAAACTGAAATTTAATTATGGTTAAGTGTGGAAAAATAAATAAACTGAAAACCTGTTCTACAAAATTCATTTATTTTTTCCACATCAATGATAACTATAACTTTAAAGGCAAATGAAGATTCGAATATTCAAACAATTGAACAGAGCAAAGATAAAGATCGGTATTTGAAAATGTGCAACATCTCTTTACTGTGTCATGTATTGTTTCAAAGTTTGAAAACTATTTAACAGCTTTTTTTTGTTTTTTGTATGATCGAAATCCACATGAAGGACATTTGATGTTGTCCGCCATTTTCTATTTGTTTCTATTATAGTAAATACTTTAAAATAATTAAAGTAGTAATGTTAGGTTGGTGATGATTTTGATTTGGAGGTTTAAAGATTTGTCCAAAAGTTGACATTTTATTTCCAGTGTATAGTTTGATATATATCAGCTCATTGTGGAGATGATTCTCTCTGTGCTGATTTACATGAGAGGCTTCTTAAAGGGAAGTGAAACAATGTGTGAGTGAGTGACTGGTGGAGCAGAAAAACCATCTGACAGAAACTCCTTAAAGGAGAAAACCAACTCTCACACAGTCAAGGTGTCCAAGTGTCTGCTGGTTGATTGACAGCTGTGTGGTCCCTGTCCTCTAAGCTGATTGGTGTCTCCTAGGTGATGTCCGTCCCACCCTGGACGGTGCTGCCCCCCTCCAGTGATGAGTTGATCCAGGGGAAAGGCCACGCTCATGTGCCTGGCCAACAAGGGCTTCCCCCTCAGACTGGAGTCTGGCCTGGAAGGTGGACGGCAGCAGCAGCAGCAGCTGGGGGGAGAGCAGGAGCCCCCGGGTGCTGGGGAAGGGCGCAATACAGCTGGAGCAGCACCCTGAGGGCTCCCTAAAGACCAGTGGGAGAAGGTGGGCTCTGTGACCTGTGAGGCCACCCAGGGCTCCCCAGACTCCACTCTCAGAGACACTGAGGAGAGACCAGTGTTCCCAGTCCTGACCTGACTCACTGGGACTCTGCTACTGGTTTCACTCTGATACTGATCTCAGTCTGCTCTCTGCTACTCCCTCTCTCTCTCTCTCTCTCTCTCTCTCTCTCTCTCTCTCTCTCTCTCTCTCTCTCTGTTTATCTCTTTCCCTCACTCACTGTCTGATTACATGTTTCATTGATAAAGTGTGTTGCATGTTTTAATTTTCATTATTTTAACACAATAAAGTACTTTTCATCAAATCAGTTGTTTCCATGTCTGTTATTGTAAAAGAAACAGATATATCTGCCTTAATAGTTCCAACAATGTAGAAATGTTAAACTCAATTTAGTTTAATGTAAAACTGCCTGGAAATTTCTCGAGAAAGAAACTATGAGGTAATATAATAGCATGTTTAATATATTTTGAAAATACAAAACTAATCAGATAATCATTAGTGTGACCCAGACAAGATAGAAGTAAATCCATCATTTATTCCAAATTCTTTAAAGCTTATGTGACTTCAAAAACTGCTTCACTGCAGTAATTTAAAATTAGTTTTTGTAGAAAAGCTGATTATTTTAATATTTAGAATATACATTTATAGTATATAAGAAATTCAGATATACTATGTATCTCCTAAATGAAGTGTTTACTATGTTGAATTGTTTTTAGATGTGTCTATAGACTACTATAACTGTCATGCTGAAAGCTTTTTAGAAATGTCCAGAAAGTATAAAGAATCTTAGTAAACTACGTTTGAGAAGATTTTTTTGCAATTCATTTGTGAAGTAGGAAATGATCATCATCTTATATCTGAGTTTGTCTCAGGGTCAGATCATTAGGTTTTTAATACTCTATGTGAAGATTTTGGAAAGCAAATAATTGTAGTGTTTTACTCTGTACTGAATTGTGCTGAGTCATAGTTGTCAAGATGATCTAATTAACTACAACACACTCAGAATGTTTAAGTTATAAATTGCATAGTGTCATTGATATTTGAGATTAATAAAATGCAACAAGTATACTTCATAATTTATGAAACATGAAATAAATTAAAGTTTTGTTAAAAGCTGAAATTCTTTGACTGAGCTCCTTCTGAACTGCTGCATTTGATGCCAGCTGTTGTTGTTTTCTTTCCTCTCTATCTCTTTTAGGTTGTCTATCTTTTTTACTTTTACATTTTGGATGTTGTGTGTCCTTACTGGTGTGTGTCTGTCAGTGTGCATGGGTCTGTGTTGTCTGTCCCCATTTTGGACCTGTACTGGGTTGGTTTGCGGGTGGGGAGGGGACTTGAGGGGAGGGGACATATCAGTTCCACCATGCTGTGTTCACTTTGTTCAATATGTGGTGTCACTTTTTGTTAAAATTTAAAAATTCAATAAAATAAAGTTGAAAAAATAAGAAGCTGAAATTCTTTTTCTTTGAGGTTGACAAGATCAAGTTTAAAGCAACATTAAAAGTACAAATTAAGCATTTATTAGCTATTTTTACCTAAATCTAAATAGATTTATTATTTGATTTGATACTTAACTATATTGGTAAAAGAGCTGAAATGATACAGTTGTAAAGCGTAAACTCCGTGATCTCCAGTTGAGGTTCTCCCTCCGATATCCCTGCACACTGAGGGCCTAATTTATAAACAAGCGCAGTTTGCGCTGCGTCTGTTTATGCGAGTTCGGTAATAGCGCACGCTATGCTTCCACAGTTTGAGTAGTATTTATCAACCCTGACACCCATCAGCCAATCAGCATCTTTCTCCGCCCACTGTACCGTAAAATTGCGTAGCACAAGCCGGTACATGTGCTATGATATGGCTGAGTGCAGACTGCGATATTCCCACTGCTGATGCTATGACTGTTTGAAATGATCCTGATGCCAATATTTGTAATGTAGCGAGGGAGTTTAACAGCTGCTGGACTGGGATGTGAACGCTGAGTGGGAGATTCAATTTCATCTTTGATTTCTTCCAGTAACTCTAATATTGCACGGCTGCTTGATCTGTAACGCTAAATGATGTTGTGTTCACTGACAAAGTGTGATTCTTGTGTTAAAATATTTTCAGCCCCGCCCATGTCTTCGTCTTGCTCAAATTACTGTTGCCATTTCACCAGCGGACAAAAGGTCTACGAGGAAACTCGATTGCGGCTGGTTTGGACCTGCTTTTAAGAGGCGGAGAATTTCCCCTGCAGAATGAGGCGCTCTTACTGACAGTCTTTGTAAATACCACGGAATATAGTATTAGGTGCACTTTGCGCTTATCCTCCCACCTTTTTGGGTGGAACTCCCACTTTCCCCACGACCCTCCCTCCACGAGCATATTGAAAGCGCAACTTGTCTCTTCTCGCTCATGTGGCAGACAATCTGCGATTTTACCCAAGTGCGCCCTGTTTGTAAATAGCCCGCTCGGTTACGTCCGTCTTTTTCGACCAATTAGCGCCTGGAAACAGACGCAAACGGCTTGATAAATCTAGCCCACAGTGTGATCTCTGATGGCAAAGAGCAGCTTTTGAGGTATTGCAAAAAGTTGCAAAAGCTATTTCTTACGAACTGTCCCATTGGTCTCATAACTAGATACTAAAAATTTAAAAAATAATCAAAAAAAAATACTACGACAACCTGGTAAGAAGTCGCAAAAGAGCCATGTCAGTGTATGAACAGTCAGTGCCTGACTTTTGGATTTAATATGTGTTTATGCCTGTGTTTTATTTTTTGCTACTATGCCGCTATTTTCTGTGTATTGTTGATGAATGAAAATATAAATGAAAACGGGCACCCTTTTGACTAGTTTAGGATGGTGGTAAATTAATTAATGATTATTAATCTATCAGGCACCTTAGTGATATGGTCACTCTTTCTCTTTTTGTTTTTTTTGTTGCATATTAAGTTTATCCTCATATTTAGGATAGGAGGTTTAACAAACTCTGAGTCTGACCCTGATGTCTGAGTTGATTTACCCTGAGATGGAAACTCTGAGTTTTCGGTTCCAGAACAGCTGATTTGAATTGGTTCAATCAACTTGGAGTATGTTCACTCAGGGTTACGCGCGTGCACAAAAGGCAGCATGAATGGAGCCATGATTCTACGATTCACCATGGTAACACCCACAAACAAACGGGTTGGCAGAAATACTCATGCGCACAAACGGCGAGTTTGAACATGTATTTCGTTAAAAAAGCAAGACAGCGGCTGCTGCTGCAAAAGAGAGAGAACTGGTGTGGGAGAAAATTGCTGCTCGAGTCAATTAACGCATTAACAGTGTATTCATTTCATATTTAATCACAGTTAACTTATAATATTACTGGTGAAAACTGGAATTGTTATTACACCTATAATTTCATTTAGGTGCAATCCTGCGGTCGAAAAAGTAAGCTATACTAATCCCATTCTGAGGCTGCCGCACCATATCATTAACAGAACTATAATGTATAATTTATTTCTTTTTAATGGCTCTACTGTCCAGGGAACACTACAAAAACGTTTAAAAAACGTTTGAGAGCGAGTCACACTTTTCTGATGGCTCTGCATACAGTGTCTTTACTATTACAGTATGATCCGCTACACTGTTGTAAAGTTTGCAAAAAACGTAATGCGACACAAAGAATCTGCTGGGATGTTAAAGCCTGTCCACGATGGCTGATGTTAGTGATATGAGGATAAGGTATCTACATATCTAATGGACTGTGATAAAAAATACCTCTCAAATCGGTTATGTGGAAGATGAAAATACATCTATAGTTCGGGACTCAATACCGCGTAAAATCTCTGTGAATTAATACAGCTTTTTCATCAACGGGATCGTCGACAAAAGGACATGACATGTTTGGGAAAAAAAATGTTTTATAATCTGCCTAACATAAACCAATGCGTTTTTTTATTCATGCAGATAAAACTGCATTAAAATGCGCCTGATACAGACTGAATGAATGAGGAAATGAGTTTCTCCTCTCGTGGGAGGAGAGAGAGAAACTTCGAGGTTTCTTGAAGTAAACCTGCTCCCGACCAGGTTAGGTTCACAGACTCAGTTACCATAGTAACTGACTCGAGGTTAAGTTACCTCTCTTTCTGGAACGGAAAACCCAGAGTTACCCTCATCTCAGGGTTAACAGACTCAGAGTTTTCACTAAACCTGCTTTCTGAAACGGGCCTGTGGGCTCCTAATGAAGGCATGTTAACCTTAGTAAAGGGCCCAAACAGCAGCTCCATCACCTTGTTCTAGTTCTGCCTGAGGGGCCTGGTAAAAAAAGTATAAAGGTTTGGAATTTTGTGTTACTTGTGCTTATTTTTTTTTATGTATTATTATTTTATTGATTTTATTTTTAATTACTTGAATTTACCTGGATTATTTTAATTTAAGCTATTTTGTAATTAATTTAAATGTATTCAATTGATTGGATGAACTATAATTTGCCTAAAGATGATTATTTTGTATTTTTGTCCATCTGATTGAATGCTTGTGTTAAAAAATAAATCAGACGTTACTCAACAGTTACTCAGTACTTGAGTGGTTTTTCACCAAGTACTTTTTACTCTTACTCAAGTAATTAATTGGATGACTACTTTTTACTTTTACTTGAGTCATATTATTCTGAAGTAACAGTACTTTTACTTGAGTACAATTTTTGGCTACTCTACCCACCTCTGGATATAAGTTGACACGTTCTTCTCATCATATTCTGTTCAAAGTTCCCAAAACAAATACTGTCTTCTCTCTGTCGTCATTCCAGTCTGCTGCAGCCAAAGACTGGAACTATCTCACAAAAACACTAAAGCTGAAAACTTGTATCTTCATGTCAGCTTTTAACAACTCTGTTATGGACCTTCTCTCTGATACATGCGGCTGTTTTGGGAACCTCAAGCATTCCCTCCCCATTATCTGTCTGCTGGTTCCTGTTGCCCCATGCTGATTGGTGTTGTCTTGCTGCTGCTGTTTAGCTCTGCATGTTGAATTAGTGCTTGTGTTTGTTGCTCGTGTTCTGTCCTCGTTTGACACCATGCTTGTGTGCTAGACTGTATGTCATTTCTGTTCTGCTTGCTGTGATTGGGTGGAAGTAGTGGAGGTGTTGGAAATGTTTGGATGTTTGCTGTCATCTTTTTAACTGACAATTTGACATTTCTCTATTAGCCCTTACACCCTCCCTTAAGAGGCTTTGTCTTTTCAAAGCTGCCATTGTAAATGTATATGTGTTTTACATGACTTGCCTGGATAAATACAGGATGAAAAAAATAATAATTAAAAAACTCAGACAGGTCTGTGTCCAGAATGAAACTAATAATGAAACACGTTGTTTTGGTAACTGTAATGGGACTATTCAACAAACTCTTGGTCATTTATTGTATTTGTGTGTGTGTGTGTGTGCGTGTGCGTGTGTGTGTGTGTCCTCAGTGAAGTGTATCAGTCTCTGCAGTAGCTTCCAGCTGCAGCAGTCAGTTCAGTTTCTGTTCAGTCTGACTGAGGGAGGTTTTTGTACGCGCCACTTTTTACTGTGTCAACACCCACTGGCTGTTGATGTAATGTGCACTCTGACAGTAGTAAACTGCTGCATCTTCAGTCTGGACTCCACTGATGGTCAGAGTGAAGTCAGAGTTTGATCCACTGCCTGTAAAACGATCTGGAATCCCTGATTGTCGAGTGCTAGTACTATAAATGAGCAGTTTAGGAGTTTCTCCATCTCTCTGTTGGTACCAGTGTAAATAGTCAGGATTCCGACTGGTCCTACAGCTGATGGAGACGGAGCCTCCCAGAGCAGAGCTCACTGCTCCAGGCTGAGTCACTGTGACCTGGCCTCTGGACTCTGAGGATACAGAGACAAAAACATAAAACGCGCGTCCGGTTTAGTCGGCTTCATTTCAGAGGGACGGATGTTGATAGAGGAGAGGAGTTTGATTCTCTGGACTTTACCTGTGAAGCAGCAGCAGAGGAGAGTCCAGATGAGGACGGAGATCAAAGTCATGTTTTTGATGAGGAGGATTTCTGTGTCTTCTGTTGTCATGAAGGACAGCTGTCAGTCATCCAGTGTTCAACTCTCAGGACTATAAACTCTCCCAGAGCACTGGAGCATGGTGCTGCTGATGCAAAGTGGCTCTCTATGGAAATGCTCTGACTGACTCCAACAGGGACTTGGATTACTCTGATGATGCTGTTCATCAATGGATCAATCACTTTATCAGAGTATAGTAAATGTTAGATTTAGGGTCCCAAGGACCTGCTGGAACATTTAGAAGAAGTCTTTTATTCCCTATGCCATACAGCCATTGAACACAGAATTGAACACTTATTATTTTATAAGATTTAATTTGTTGAATTATTCATAGAATTTATCTGCTGCTACCTACCTGTTCACTATTGTATATGGTATTCTGTATATTCTGTATGTTTTTAATCGTGTGCTGTGTTATGTGCATTATGTTTACCTTTTCTGTACTTTGGGAGAAGCCAAACACATATTTCCACTGAAGTGGACAATAAACTCAATCTAATCTAATGTGTTCTGTCTTATGTAAATTAATTGCAGGAGAAGAAACATGCATTAAGGAAATCTGCAGCACTGTGTTATTGTCAGTTCTCTTTTCATTTGACGAGATTTTACAAACAGCCTCATTTTGGTGAGTTTGTTTGTGTCAAAGTCAGAGAGCCGTGTCTCTCTACAGTGAGAGGTTTTTGTACGGCGGCTCAATGACTTTGTATCACTGTGGTACACGTTCGGTGGAGGAACCAGACTGAATGTTGGAAGTAAGTTTCTCCACAAATACTAAAAAATTATGTTGTAGATATTGTAAAGAAATGTTTTAAATTTAGTTTAAAGTTGAGGAAATATATTTTTATTTACTTTTAGTATTAATGTTTTTATTTCTCCTCCTTTTATCGTGGAGACTAACGTCAGAGCAGCTTCACTAAACATTTCTTTACACATTTCTGTCAAACTGAAATTTAAATGACTTGAAGTGTGGAAAAGATAAAACTGAAAACCTGTTCTACAAGATTCATTTTAATTTTCCACATCAATGATAACTGTTTAAAGCAAATGAAGATTCGAATATTCAAACAATTGAACAGAGCAAAGATAAAGATCGGTATTTGAAAATGTGCAACATCTCTTTACTGTGTCATGTATTGTTTCAAAGTTTGAAAACTATTTGAACAGTTTGGTAATGAGGATGGAAATCCACATGAAGAACATTTGATGTTGTCCGCTCATTTTCTGGATTTGTTTCTATTATAGTAAATACTTTAAAGTAATGTATAGTTAGGTTGGTGATGATTTTGATTTGGAGGTTTAAAGATTTGTCCCAAAAGTTGACATTTTATTTCCAGTGTATAGTTTGATATATATCAGCTCATTGTGGAGATGATTCTCTCTGTGGTGATTTGCATGAGAGGCTTCTTAAAGGGAAGTGAAACAATGTGTGAGTGAGTGACTGGTGGAGCAGAAAAACCATCTGACAGAAACTCCTTAAAGGAGAAAACCAACTCTCACACAGTCAAGGTGTCCAAGTGTCTGCTGGTTGATTGACAGCTGTGTGGTCCCTGTCCTCTAAGCTGATTGGTGTCTCCTAGGTGATGTCCGTCCCACCCTGACGGTGCTGCCCCCCTCCAGTGATGAGTTGATCCAGGGGAAGGCCACGCTCATGTGCCTGGCCAACAAGGGCTTCCCCTCAGACTGGAGTCTGGCCTGGAAGGTGGACGGCAGCAGCAGCAGCAGCAGCTGGGAGGAGAGCAGGAGCCCCGGGGTGCTGGGGAAGGACGGCAAATACAGCTGGAGCAGCACCCTGAGGCTCCCTAAAGACCAGTGGGAGAAGGTGGGCTCTGTGACCTGTGAGGCCACCCAGGGCTCCCAGACTCCACTCTCAGAGACACTGAGGAGAGACCAGTGTTCCCAGTCCTGACCTGACTCACTGGGACTCTGCTACTGGTTTCACTCTGATACTGATCTCAGTCTGCTCTCTGCTACTCTCTCTCTCTCTCTCTCTCTCTCTCTCTCTCTCTCTCTCTCTCTCTCTCTCTGTTTATCTCTTTCCCTCACTCACTGTCTGATTACATGTTTCATTGATAAAGTGTGTTGCATGTTTTAATTTTCATTATTTTAACACAATAAAGTACTTTTCATCAAATCAGTTGTTTCCATGTCTGTTATTGTAAAAGAAACAGATATATCTGCCTTAATAGTTCCAACAATGTAGAAATGTTAAACTCAATTTAGTTTAATGTAAAACTGCCTGGAAATTTCTCGAGAAAGAAACTATGAGGTAATATAATAGCATGTTTAATATATTTTGAAAATACAAAACTAATCAGATAATCATTAGTGTGACCCAGACAAGATAGAAGTAAATCCATCATTTATTCCAAATTCTTTAAAGCTTATGTGACTTCAAAAACTGCTTCACTGCAGTAATTTAAAATTAGTTTTTGTAGAAAAGCTGATTATTTTAATATTTAGAATATACATTTATAGTATATAAGAAATTCAGATATACTATGTATCTCCTAAATGAAGTGTTTACTATGTTGAATTGTTTTTAGATGTGTCTATAGACTACTATAACTCTCATGCTGAAAGCTATTTAGAAATGTCCAGAAAGTATAAAGAATCTTAGTAAACTACGTTTGAGAAGATTTTTTGCAATTCATTTGTGAAGTAGGAAATGATCATCATCTTATATCTGAGTTTGTCTCAGGGTCAGATCATTAGGTTTTTAATAACTATATGAAGATTTTGGAAAGCAAATAATTGTAGTGTTTTTACTCTGTACTGAATTGTGCTGAGTCATAGTTGTCAAGATGATCTAATTAACTACAACACACTCAGAATGTTTAAGTTATAAATTGCATAGTGTCATTGATATTTGAGATTAATAAAATGCAACAAGTATACTTCATAATTTATGAAACATGAAATAAATTAAAGTTTTGTTAAAAGCTGAAATTCTTTGACTGAGCTCCTTCTGAACTGCTGCATTTGATGCCAGCTGTTGTTGTTTTCTTTCCTCTCTATCTCTTTTAGGTTGTCTATCTTTTTTACTTTTACATTTTGGATGTTGTGTGTCCTTACTGGTGTGTGTCTGTCAGTGTGCATGGGTCTGTGTTGTCTGTCCCCATTTTGGACCTGTACTGGGTTGGTTTGCGGGTGGGGAGGGGACTTGAGGGGAGGGGACATATCAGTTCCACCATGCTGTGTTCACTTTGTTCAATATGTGGTGTCACTTTTTGTTAAAATTTAAAAATTCAATAAAATAAAGTTGAAAAAATAAGAAGCTGAAATTCTTTTTCTTTGAGGTTGACAAGATCAAGTTTAAAGCAACATTAAAAGTACAAATTAAGCATTTATTAGCTATTTTTACCTAAATCTAAATAGATTTATTATTTGATTTGATACTTAACTATATTGGTAAAAGAGCTGAAATGATACAGTTGTAAGCGTAGACTCCGTGATCTCCAGTTGAGGTTCTCCCTCCGATATCCCTGCACACTGAGGGCCTAATTTACTAACACTAGCGCAGTTTGCGCTGCGTCTGTTTATGCGAGTTCGGTAATAGCGCACGCTATGCTTCCACAGTTTGAGTAGTATTTATCAACCCTGACACCCATCAGCCAATCAGCGTCTTTCTCCGCCCACTGTACCGTAAATTGCGCTGTAGCAAAGCGGTACTTGTGCTATGATATGGCTGAGTGCAGACTGCGATATTCCCACTGCTGATGCTATGACTGTTTGAAATGATCCTGATGCCAATATTTGTAATGTAGCGAAGAGTTTAACAGCTGCTGGACTGGGATGTGAACGCTGAGTGGGAGATTCAATTTCATCTTTGATTTCTTCCAGTAACTCTAATATTGCACGGCTGCTTGATCTGTAACGCTAAATGATGTTGTGTTCACTGACAAAGTGTGATTCTTGTGTTGTGTTAAAATATTTTCAGCCTCGCCCATGTCTTCGTCTTGCTCAAATTACTGTTGCCATTTCACCAGCGGCATAAAGGTCTACGAGGAAAACTCGATTGCGGCTGGTTTGGACCTGCTTTTAAGAGGCGGAGAATTTCCCCTGCAGAATAGAGGCGCTCTTACTGACAGTCTTTGTAAATACCACGGAATATATAATTAGGTGCACTTTGCGCTTTATCCTCCCACCTTTTGGGTGGAACTCCCACTTTCCACCAACCTCCCACGAACGCATATTGAAAGCGCAACTTGTCTCTTCTCGCTCATGTGGCAGACAATCTGCGATTTTACCCAAGTGCGCCCTGTTTGTAAATAGCCCGCATCGGTTACGTCCGTCTTTGCGACCAATTAGCGCCTGGAAACAGGCGCAAACGGCTTGATAAATCTAGCCCACAGTGTGATCTCTGATGGCAAAGAGCAGCTTTTTACAGATCACAAAGCTGCAGAAGCTATCTTTATGTCCTCTGCTAACGCCTCCATGAACTCTATAGGCTAGATCCTAGCCTTTCATCAGCCTCCTCAATATTGATGGTACTACGACAACCTGGTAAGAAGTCGCAAAAAGAGCCATGTCAGTGTATGAACAGTCAGTGCCTGACTTTTGGATTTAATATGTGTTTATGCCTGTGTTTTATTTTTTGCTACTATGCCGCTATTTTCTGTGTATTGTTGATGAATGAAAATATAAATGAAAACGGGCACCCTTTTGACTAGTTTAGGATGGTGGTAAATTAATTAATGATTATTAATCTATCAGGCACCTTAGTGATATGGTCACTCTTTCTCTTTTTGTTTTTTTTGTTGCATATTAAGTTTATCCTCATATTTAGGATAGGAGGTTTAACAAACTCTGAGTCTGACCCTGATGTCTGAGTTGATTTACCCTGAGATGGAAACTCTGAGTTTTCGGTTCCAGAACAGCTGATTTGAATTGGTTCAATCAACTTGGAGTATGTTCACTCAGGGTTACGCTGCGCGCACGAAAGGCAGCATGAATGGAGCCATGATTTACGCATTCACCATGGTAACACCCACAAACAAACGGGTTGGCAGAAATACTCATGCGCACAAACGGCGAGTTTGAACATGTATTTCGTTAAAAAAGCAAGACAGCGGCTGCTGCTGCAAAAGAGAGAGAACTGGTGTGGGAGAAAATTGCTGCTCGAGTCAATTAACGCATTAACAGTGTATTCATTTCATATTTAATCACAGTTAACTTATAATATTACTGGTGAAAACTGGAATTGTTATTACACCTATAATTTCATTTAGGTGCAATCCTGCGGTCGAAAAAGTAAGCTATACTAATCCCATTCTGAGGCTGCAGCACCATGATCATTAACAGAACTATAATGTATAATGATTTATTTCTTTTTAATGGCTCTACTGTCCAGGGAACACTACAAAAACGTTTAAAAAACGTTTGAGAGCGAGTCACACTTTTCTGATGGCTCTGCATACAGTGGCTTTACTATTACAGTATGATCCGCTGCACTGTTGTAAAGTTTGCAAAAAACTTAATGCAACACAAAGAATCTGCTGGGATGTTAAAGCCTGTCCACGATGGCTGATGTTAGTGATATGAGGATAAGGTATCTACATATCTAATGGACTGTGATAAAAAATACCTCTCAAATCGGTTATGTGGAAATGAAAATACATCTATAGTCGGGACTCAATACCGACGTAAAATCTCTGTGAATTAATACAGCTTTTTCATCAATGGGATCGTCGACAAAAGGACATGACATGTTTGGGAAAAAAAATGTTTTATAATCTGCCTAACATAAACCAATACGTTTTTTTATTCATGCAGATAAAACTGCATTAAAATGCGCCTGATACAGACTGAATGAATGAGGAAATGAGTTTCTCCTCCCTCTCAGTGGGAGGAGACTGAGAGAAACTCGAGGTTTCTTGAAGTAAACCTGCTCCCGACCAGGTTAGGTTCACAGACTCAGTTACCATAGTAACTGACTCCGAGGTTAAGTTACCTCTCTTTCTGGAACGGAAAACCCAGAGTTACCCTCATCTCAGGGTTAACAGACTCAGAGTTTTCACTAAACCTGCTTTCTGAAACGGGCCTCTGGGCTCCTAATGAAGGCATGTTGACCTTAGTAAAAGGGCCAAACAGCAGCTCCATCACCTTGTTCTAGTTCTGCCTGAGGGGCCTGGTAAAAAAATTATAAAGGTTTGGAATTTTGTGTTACTTGTGCTTATTTATTTTTTTATGTATTATTATTTTATTGATTTTATTTTTAAGTACTTGAATTTACCTGGATTATTTTAATTTAAGCTATTTTGTAATTAATTTAAATGTATTCAATGGATTGGATGAACTATAATTTGCCTAAAGATGATTATTTTGTATTTTTGTCCATCTGATTGAATGCTTGTGTTAAAAAATAAATCAGACGTTACTCAACAGTTACTCAGTACTTGAGTGGTTTTTTCACCAAGTACTTTTTTACTCTTACTCAAGTAATTATTTGGATGACTACTTTTTACTTTTACTTGAGTCATATTATTCTGAAGTAACAGTACTTTTACTTGAGTACAATTTTTGGCTACTCTACCCACCTCTGGATATAAGTTGACACACGTTCTTCTCATCATATTCTGTTCAAAGTTCCCAAAACAAATACTGTCTTCTCTCTGTCGTCATTACAGTCTGCTGCAGCCAAAGACTGGAACTATCTGCAAAAAAACACTAAAGCTGAAAACTTGTATCTTCATGTCAGCTTTTAACAACTCTGTTATGGACCTTCTCTCTGATACATGCGGCTGTTTTGGGAACCACAAGCATTCCCTCCCCATTATCTGTCTGCTGTTTCCTGTTGCCCCATGCTGATTGGTGTTGTCTTGCTGCTGCTGTTTAGCTCTGCATGTTGAATTAGTGCTTGTGTTTGTTGCTCGTGTTCTGTCCTCGTTTGACACCATGCTTGTGTGCTAGACTGTATGTCATTTCTGTTCTGCTTGCTGTGATTGGGTGGAAGTAGTGGAGGTGTTAGAAATGTTTGGATGTTTGCTGTCATCTTTTTAACTGACAATTTGACATTTCTCTATTAGCCCTTACACCCTCCCTTAAGAGGCTTTGTCTTTTCAAAGCTGCCATTGTAAATGTATATGTGTTTTAAATGACTTGCCTGGATAAATACAGGATGAAAAAAATAATAATTAAAAAACTCAGACAGGTCTGTGTCCAGAATGAAACTAATAATGAAACACGTTGTTTCGGTAACTGTAATGGGACTATTTTTACAAACTCTTGGTCATTTATTGTATTTGTGTGTGTGTGTGCGTGTGCGTGTCCTCAGTGAAGTGTATCAGTCTCTGCAGTAGCTTCCAGCTGCAGCAGTCAGTTCAGTTTCTGTTCAGTCTGACTGAGGGAGGTTTTTGTACGACGCTTTTTCACTGTGTGAACACCCACTGGCTGTTGATGTAATGTGCACTCTGACAGTAGTAAACTGCTGCATCTTCAGTCTGGACTCCACTGATGGTCAGAGTGAAGTCAGAGTTTGATCCACTGCCTGTAAAACGATCTGGAATCCCTGATTGTCGAGTGCTAATACTATGAATGAGCAGTTTAGCAGTTTCTCCATCTCTCTGTTGGTACCAGGCTAAATAGCTAGAATAAATACTCTGACTGAACCTACAGCTGATGGAGACGGAGCCTCCCAGAGCAGAGCTCACTGCTCCAGGCTGAGTCACTGTGACCTGGCCTCTGGACTCTGAGGATACAGAGACAAAAACATAAAGCAGCGTCACGGTTTAGTCGGCTTCATTTCAGAGGGACGGATGTTGATAGAGGAGAGGAGTTTGATTCTCTGGACTTTACCTGTGAAGCAGCAGCAGAGGAGAGTCCAGATGAGGACGGAGATCAAAGTCATGTTTTTGATGAGGAGGATTTCTGTGTCTTCTGTTGTCATGAAGGACAGCTGTCAGTCATCCAGTGTTCAACTCTCAGGACTATAAACTCTCCCAGAGCACTGGAGCATGGTGCTGCTGATGCAAAGTGGCTCTCTATGGAAATGCTCTGACTGACTCCAACAGGGACAGGGGGTTTCCTCTTCAGTGCTGAGAACACTGACTTTATACATTATTCATGATATAATGCATAAAGAAATTGAGAAATTGGATTGGTTTTCTGTTGAATTACTAAAACCTATTAAACTGCATAGTCACACAGCCAATGTGCATTTGTGTTCTCATTTGAGATCCATACACACAGTTACTGGTGAGAAATGTAGAAATTAAAAAGCAAAATGACAGATTCTACCAACAAGGATCTGTGCACTTGTTTTATTGATGTAAAATCTTTTTTTCAGGGTTGACAGAGAATGAGAGAACACTTGTTTGAGTATGTCGACATTTCAGTAATCAGCCCTAATGCAGAACATCTGTTTCCCTCAAACAAGCCCTGACAAACATGAACAATGTGGGACACAGAGGAACAAGTCATTACAACCAACTGCAATAAACATTCTGGATTTAAACACAAAGCTAAAAGTTTGTTAAGACCAATAAACTTCAAGATTGTCTCATTCATGCAGCTTAACATATTCAGCTCCTTCAAATCTAAAGGGAAGAGAGAGGATGAGAATAGCCTCCTCTTCTTTACTCTGGGTTATTTAAATAGGGTGAAATCTTTCTATGATAAACTTGGAGCACTGCCCAACTCATTTCTCTTATGGAAGGTTGAGGTAGGGGAGATGAAAAAAAGCTCTTACATCTAGACTGCTCTAAGGGCCCAGGGTTAGATGGGTTATCCCCACGGTTTTACGAGATCCCGCTGCCCAAATAGCCCCTTACCTCTCACAAATATTTTCAACCTGTTTGTTGAATTTTCTACAGTGACCTAAAGAGGGCCATGGTAGTTCCCCTTTTTAAAAAGGGAAACAGCCACGATCCTGGTAACTACAGACCGGTCTCTATTTTGTGCACAGTCTCAAAAAAAAACTTGTAATTTTGAGCAAAAGAGTAATTTTGAACTTGGGCCATAGGTCTCATATAGGTAGGTCACAATTTGTTGAGCCCAACTGGCTCCCTGCTGAGTGTTGTTATTATGTCAAGGCTGACCGTGATCCTTAAAATATTGTCCGGTAGTGTCCCAATTTTGTTGTTGTGTCTTATTACTAAGGTAAAGGACACACACAATATTTACACTCGTGGCAGCATACCAGACGTGTGTCCTTATGAATTTAAGACAGTGTTAGGGAAAGGAACCTTTTCCTATATAGGGGAAGTTCAGTGGAACAATTTAGACCGGCAAATTATTAAAGTCATTTCTATCATGAACTCTTTCATAAAGAGAATCAAGGCTAATCTGGTTACTAGAGAGCGTAGTGGAATAGAGCGGGGGGCAGTTACCAATTTTTATTTTTATTAATTTAAGAAAAATGCATTCATGTTATGTCACTGATTATCACACACTCCGTAAGTGTCTTGTCTTGTCCTGATGTTATATGGAAATAAGTCCTGGACTTTATTGTGTTTTTATCCTTGATTGTATTTGATGTCTTTTGATGTTTTTGGCATTATTGAAACAATGAAATCAAATCAAAATGTATTAAAATGACTTCAAACCGGTTAATAAAAATAATTTTTGCCATCTTGCACTTTAATGTTCATTTATTCTCTTTCAGATGATTAATGGCCTTTCTCACTCTTTGTCACAAAGACTTTAAAACGACTCTTGGTATAACATGTGATGTCATGTCTTATAGAAAACCTTTCAATTCAATTTTATTTATAGTAGAGCCGGGACTTAAACGCGTTAATTAAGAATAATTAATTACACAAAAAATAACACGTTAAACATTTTTTACGCATTTTAATCACACTTATTTTTGCACCGCGGGACGTTTCTCACTGGATGAGTTTCGGCGGACCGATTATACTGGAGCACCAACTAGCGTTCATGACTTCAGACAACAACAAACCACAGTGAACATGAACGAAGAAGCTGACGAGACCGCTTTGGTTTGCCCCGTGGATGGGACATTTTGTTATAAAAAATGAACGGATGGAAGCGTCGATAAGAGCATGGTTGTGTGCAAGCTATGCAAAAAGGAATTCGCATATCACCGCAGCACATCGAGCCTCAAGTATCACCTCAACGCGAAACATTTAGCAGCTAGCGTGGACGTTAGCCCGACTCGGAGTACAAGGACCCACACTCCACCAGATGACTGGTTCAAGGACCAGGGTAACTAAGTCCACGTCTGAAAAAATAATATAATAGTATAATAATGGTATAATAGTCAGGGTTTCCAATGTTCTGAATGTACTTGAAAGTATTGTGTTTTACTTAAAAAAACATAGTTTACAGAAGGTCTACCTACTAGTGATGCGCGGATCGTCTCATAACCCGCGGACCCCGCGGGTTACCCGCAGGTCGGGTTGGGGCGGGTAAATAAATTGTCACTTTATTTGTGCGGGCGGGTTAGCGGTCATTGCGTGCCCGCAGGCGCCGCGCGTGAGACGTCACGAAGTGGCCGCCAAGCTCCCAACGTAAAAAGAAGATGGAAGATGAGGTGAGGGAGAAATTAAGGTCGGGAATTTACATCATTAAAAGAAAAGAAGGTCAGGCTGCTAAATCTAATGTTTGGGACCGGTTCTCAGAAATAGTTGCAGCAGGAGACAACAGCAGTATCGGCTACGTGAAGTGCAATTCGTGTGAAAAAATATACAAACACGATAGCCACAAAACGGGCACTTCCAGCCTGTCAAGACATGTCTGTGGGGGGTCTAAGAAAAAGGACGACAGTGGCACGTCTCAAAATATTACTGCTTTCCTCAAAAGTAAAGTAGTACCAGCACATGTCAAGTCCGGGTCCAGACGCTGGCGTGTTGAATTCTGCTGTCGAGATCTGCGGCCCTTCGACATAGTATCTGGAGATGGATTTCATACCGTAGTCCAGTGTCTAATTAACATTGGTTCACGTTACGGACGTGTGGATGCCCGCAGCTATGTACTCCTCACAGGCAAACTGTTTGCGACAGCGCCAAAGCGACGCGCGCAAGAAAAAAGAAATCCTCTCAAAGAAGATAAATAAAGCTCTGGATTGTGGCATATCTATTACCACTGACATGTGGACCGATGAGTTCAACAAACGATCATACACGGCGTTTACTGGTCACTTCATTAATGACGACTGGAAATTGGAGAGCCGTGTCATAAGCACAGCTGAATTTGACTCTACTCTCAAAAAGACAGCGCACAACATCCACGAGCAAATTATTAAGGAGCTGCATGACTTTGGTATTGAACCTGCCGGCATATCAAAAGTAATGTTTGTAAGTGACCAGGGAGCAAACATAAAAGCTGCCCTTCGCAGCTACAAGTGGGTGCCGTGCACAGCCCATGTCATTAACATCGTTCTCAAACACACATTTGATGTTAAAGAGAACACGCCAACATATATGCGCGCGCGGAATGATGTCATTGCAAAGTGCAAAAGCCTTGTGACATACCTGAAAAAATCCGGGATTGTAGTACAACTCCCACACACCGTGATACAAGAATGTGAAACCCGTTGGAACAGCAAAGTTGCGATGATGCAGTCAGTCAGTAAACAGTATCGTGAAATCCAACAGGCCTTGCAGGAGAAAGATCAGCTCCACAGAATGGATGGCATTCAGCTGGATGTGTTGAACACAGTTACTGAGTTTTTGCTGCCTTTTAAAGCTGCGAGTGAAGAGTTGGAGGGTGATACGTATCCAACTATTCAGCTGGTCGTGCTTTGGTTTTTTAAACTGAAGAAACACTGCGAGCCCCAATACGGTGATCCGGAGTAGCCTACATGGCTTATATTCGGGCACAGGCAACGCAGCTGCTAAATGAGAAAATGTCCATCAGCGTCACCCACAAGCTTGGAACGTTTCTTTGTCCCCGTTTTAAGTCCTTGAAGATGTTTCAAGCGGAGGAGAGAAACGCTGTGTACGACCAGGCCAGAAGACTTGTCAGGGAATTTGACAGTGCGCCGGTTACACCTCCAGCAAGTCTGAGGGAGCCAGAGCCGAATCAGCCGATGCCTCGAGGTGAGTATTGTAACACCAGCAAATAGATAGGTGTTTTAGCTATAGTGGTCTAATGTATGTTTTAAATGTTAAATATTGTTATATTTTATTTTTTAGTTGACGACGAAGCCGAGCGAGTCAAAAGAAAAAGAGATGATTTTAGTGAGTGGGAGGATGAAAGTGATGTTGCCGCCGAGAAAGACGAGGTTCAGCGCTACATTGAGGGACAGTTCTTTTGGGACGGAGAGGACATTCTAAAATTCTGGCAGTCCCAGTCAATCTCCTTTCCTGTGCTTTCCAAGCTGTCAAAAATGATACTCTGTATCCCGGCCACAAGCGCATCAAGCGAGCGCACATTCAGCTCTGCTGGCCGGGTGCTAGAGTCTAGGAGAAACAGATTAAATCCCGGTACAGTGGATGCCATTCTTTTTTTGCACAGCGAACGCAAAAACGCCAAATGAACATTCCTGTGTGTTTAAAAAAAAAAATATATATATATATGTAGCGTACTAGGTTGTAAACTGTTGGCTAAACTTTTCATTTTTTTAATCGAGTCCCGGCCCTAATTTATAGTATCAAATCATAACAAGACTTATCTCGAGACACTTTACAGATAGAGTAGGTCTAGACCACACTCTATAATTTACAAAGCCCCAACAATTCCAGTAATTCCCTCGAGAGCAAGCATTAGCAGTGGCTGTTGCGACAGTGGCGAGGAGAAATTCCCTTTTAGCCCCTTAACACAGACTGTCGCTAATTTGCATCAAACCCCTTCCATTCCGACTGCAGGCGAGATAGCGTGTGTATTCCCCCCAATGCCAGTTTGTTTACATGCGATACATACCTCGAAACCTTTTGCATGCACTGGTTTCTCGTAGGACCGGTCGGAGTGGGAGATACATCCGGTTCACGGAAGCGAAATTAAACCTAACCCTACCCCTACCCCTACCCCTAGACCTGACCCTACCCCTAACCCTAAAGAAACTACTGTCAATGTTAGGGAGTAGGAGAGAGTTTTCTTTCTTGCCATTGTCAAGATCCATGTATTTGTCAATTACAGTTTAGAAGTTCTAACAACGTTGTGACATGAATGAAATCTACTATGTGTTTTATTAATTTTACCATTTTGTAAAGAATTTTACCATAATGCCTGTTGTCGCTAATTTGCATCATACCTAAATTTATTTCTATTCCATATGCTATAGACAAATTAACAATCTCAACTTAATTTAGCATCAGCTTTGAGCCAGAAACACACATAATGTTTTGTTTATATAATTGTGAATAAATTCAGGCGTCAAGGGGTTAGGAAGAAACCTCGGCAGACCCAGACTCTTGGTAGGCGGTGTCTGACGGGGATCGGTTGGGGGTGTGATGAACAGTGGCGTAATAGTCATAATAAAGATAATGGAACAGTGACTACAATGGTAGTCGTAGTAGTTCATGTCATAGTAGGGCACAGCAGGGCATGATGTAGTGTGGCACAGCAGAGCATGGGTGGACGCAGTGGACGCAGCCGGAATCGCAGAGCGTAGCAGGTCCACAGCGACAGCTGCACCCAAGACAAAGGTCTTGGTGCCACCCTAATCCAAGGCAATATTCTGGGCGAAGAAAAAACATAAGGACTCCGGGGAGTAAACTCCCCAGAGCTAGGTTAGTAACAAGCATTTCTGGGACAAGGATGCATACAAAAGGAAACAAATGAAAAGAGAGAGGAGAGACAAGCTCATTGTGTCATAGGAAGGAAGGAACTTCCCCGGCAGTCTAGAATTATAATAGCATTTGACTTGTTTTGAATGTAAACATTTATTTTTTCTGTAGTGGCACTGTCCATAACTGCCACATCACAGTGGGTTTGATAGGGTCTATTTCTTTGATAGAAAGTAGTTCCGGTAAAAACTGTTGATAGTGAAGTCTGTGGAGTTTCCAAAGTAACCAGGACATTATTTCTACACAGGAAGTTGGTTTAAAATCTTTCAAAAATATTCATGGAATTGATCACTATGAGCATAATTCACATCCACTATATTTGGGTGACAGCATAAGTGTCGGGACATAAAAACAGAATTATCTGCACGGCTCCACATATATGAGCAGGTCAGAATATATGTTCTGTAGTTCTTGTAGTTTGGATGAAGTGTTTAAATGCTTGTGTCTTTTATTTCTCTTGGTAAGAGCATTTACTGAAGTAACATATTTTCATGAACTCCAAACTGTGGATTTAACTTTTCTGTACATGTAAAAGAGGAGTGAGTGGAGCAAGAAAAGCTGCTGCTGATTTGATGACGTGTGACTCTGAGATGAGAAGTCTGAGATGACGAGATGATGCATTTCTTGATGGAAGAAACCAGGAGTTCAGTTTACAATGAAAGAAATCCTGGAGGTACAAGATCTCCACTGTTTCTATTGGCTACTCAATCTTTGTAAATACAACTGTAGTGATGTGAAATTTAACTTCTGATTATCAACACAAAGTGAACTTTGTAGTCTTTACTATAAAACAAGGGTGTGTGTGTGTGTCCTCAGTGAAGTGTATCAGTCTCTGCAGTAGCTTCCAGCTGCAGCAGTCAGTTCAGTTTCTGTTCAGTCTGACTGAGGGAGGTTTTTGTACGACACTTTTTCACTGTGTGAACACCCACTGGCTGTTGATAACATGTGCACTCTGACAGTAGTAAACTGCTGCATCTTCAGTCTGGACTCCACTGATGGTCAGAGTGAAGTCAGAGTTTGATCCACTGCCTGTAAAACGATCTGGAATCCCTGATTGTCGAGTGCTAGCATAGTAAATGAGCAGTTTAGGAGTTTCTCCATCTCTCTGTTGGTACCACGCCAAAAAGTCAGAATTATAAACCTTCTGACTGGTCCTACAGCTGATGGAGACGGAGCCTCCCAGAGCAGAGCTCACTGCTCCAGGCTGAGTCACTGTGACCTGGCCTCTGGACTCTGAGGATACAGAGACAAAAACATAAAGCAGCGTCACAGTTTAGTCGGCTTCATTTCAGAGGGACGGATGTTGATAGAGGAGAGGAGTTTGATTCTCTGGACTTTACCTGTGAAGCAGCAGCAGAGGAGAGTCCAGATGAGGACGGAGATCAAAGTCATGTTTTTGATGAGGAGGATTTCTGTGTCTTCTGTTGTCATGAAGGACAGCTGTCAGTCATCCAGTGTTCAACTCTCAGGACTATAAACTCTCCCAGAGCACTGGAGCATGGTGCTGCTGATGCAAAGTGGCTCTCTATGGAAATGCTCTGACTGACTCCAACAGGGACTTGGATTACTCTGATGATGCTGTTCATCAATGGATCAATCACTTTATCAGAGTATAGTAAATGTTAGATTTAGGGTCCCAAGGACCTGCTGGAACATTTACAAGAAGTATTTTATTCCCTATGCCATACAGCCATTGAATACTTGTTATTGTATAATGCTTTCTTGTATTATTTATAGAACTTATCTGCTGCTACCTGCCCATTTACACTATTGTATATTGTATTCTGTATGTTTTTAACGGTGTTATGTACATTGTATTTACCTTTGCTGTACTTTGGGAGAAGCCAAAGACAAATTTCCACTGAGGTGGACAATAAAGTCAATCTACTCTAATGTCTTCTGTCTTATTTAAATTAATTACAAGAGAAGAAATAATATAAATTTAATATATATATCAAAACATGGATTCGGGGAAATCTGCAGCACTGTGTTATTGTTAGTTATCTTTTCATAACAGAGTTTGTTTGTGACAAAGTCAGAGAGCCGTGTCTCTCTACAGTGAGAGGTTTTTGTACGGCGGCTCAATGACTTTGTATCACTGTGGTACACGTTCGGTGGAGGAACCAGACTGAATGTTAACTGTAAGTACATTTGACTCCTTTAATAACCAAAATGTATATATATTCTATTTGAACTTCATAATAGTAGAGTTTACTGCAACATTTTGTCAGATTTCTAAAATTTCATATATTTCCAGCAATTCTTAACGGCTTTACAGCGTCGTTAACCCGACTAATAACCACTACAATGAATAATCTTTTTGCACTAAAACTTTAACTTTCTAAAGTCAGTTTGTTGTAGAAAACGACTCAGCATTAGTCTGTCTGAAGAAAATATTTGTAAAAGTTAAAGTTTTTATAATCTGGCTCAAGAAATCTGCCGATAATCTTTGGTTCAGTGTTTGATGTGAATAAGTATTACTCCATCTTTCTCCCAGAATAATGATTTTGAAGCTATTCAACATATTTTTGTGAGAATTGTATGAGTTTGAAAAAGTAATTCAGTAGTTAACAATATTCATTTGGATGTTTTCAGTAATGAAGCCTGACTGTTCAGTGATGATTCCTGCTTACATGAACAGAACAAAGAAATATCATTAATGAGGTTTTTGTTTAGGACAAGAAATGTGTAAGAAAGTTAAAACAGTAAAAGCCTCACAATCTCCATCTTATGTGGATTATTTTGAACTATTAAACTCTGAAAGTTTAGTAAAAGAGAGCCAGTTTGAACTTTTTATCTTTAGTACTGAAACCTGTCTGTTGTCACGGTTCAGCAGTGATGCCTGTCTGTTGCCATGGTTACTGAGCTCCGAGAGGGAAGTGAAACATTTTAAGACCAGTTTGATCCAATCTGAGGAAGAGCAGCAGAACTAGTAGCCTCCTCTGCTGCAGCCAACAGGCTAGAGTTTAGTTGACCTCATATCAACTTTATTAATCTCTCTCTCTCTGCAGTGGGTCGAGCCGGCCCCACCCTGACGGTGCTGCCCCCCTCCAGGGAGGAGCTGCTGCAGGGGAAGGCCACGCTCATGTGCCTGGCCAACAAGGGCTTCCCCTCAGACTGGAGTCTGGCCTGGAAGGTGGACGGCAGCAGCAGCAGCAGCAGCTGGGAGGAGAGCAGGAGCCCCGGGGTGCTGGGGAAGGACGGCAAATACAGCTGGAGCAGCACCCTGAGGCTCCCTAAAGACCAGTGGGAGAAGGTGGGCTCTGTGACCTGTGAGGCCACCCAGGGCTCCCAGACTCCGCTCTCAGAGACACTGAGGAGAGACCAGTGTTCCCAGTCCTGACCTGACTCACTGGGACTCTGCTACTGGTTTCACTCTGATACTGATCTCAGTCTGCTCTCTGCTACTCTCTCTCTCTCTCTCTCTCTCTCTCTCTCTCTGTTTATCTCTTTCCCTAACTCACTGTCTAATTACATGTTTCATTGATAAAGTGTGTTGTATGTTTTAATTTTGATTATTTTAACACAATAAAGTACTTTTCATCAAATCAGTTGTTTCCATGTCTGTTATTGTAAAAAAAATTAAACAGATATCTCTGTCTTAATAGTTCCATGAATCTAGAAATGTTAAACTCAGCTGAGTTTAATGTCAAACTGCCTTGACATATCCAGAGAAAGTTACTATAAGGTAATATAATAGCATGTTTAATATATTTTGAAAATACAAAACTAATCAGATAATCATTAATGTGACCCAGACAAGATAGAAGTAATTCCATCATTTATGTGACTTCAGAAACTGCTTCATTGGAGTAATTTAAAAAAAATATTTTTTTAGGAAAGCTGATTATTTCAATATTTAGTAATATATATTCATAATATATAGGAAAATTCAGATATATTATGTATCTCATAAATGAAGTGTTTACTGTTAAATTGTTTTTAGATATGTCTATAGACTACTATAACTCTCATGTTGAAAGTTTTTTAGAAATGTCCAGAAATTACAAAGAATCTTAGTAAACTACATTTGAGAAGAATTGATTGTAATTATTCTGTGAAGTAGGAAATGATCATCATCTTATATCTGAGTTTGTCTCAGGGTCAGATCATTAGGTTTTTAATAATCTATGTGAAGATTTTGGAAAACAAATAATTGTAGTGTTCTACTCTGTACTGAATTGTGCTGAGTCATAGTTGTCAAGATGATCTAATTAACTACAACACACTCAGAATGTCTGAGTGATAAATTGCATAGTGTCATTGATATTTGAGATTAATAAAATGCATCAAGTAGACTTCATAATTTATGAAACATGAAATAAATTAAAGTTTTGTTAAAAGCTGAAATTCTTTGACTGAGCTCCTTCTGAACTGATGCATTTGACGCCAGCTGTTGTTGTTTTCATTCCTCTATCTTTTTTAATTTGTCTCTTTTTTACTTTCATATGTTGGATGTTGTGTGTCCTTACTGGTGTGTGTCTGTCAGTGTGCATGGGTCTGTGTTGTCTGTCCCCATTTTGGACCTGTACTGGGTTGGTTTGCGGGTGGGGAGGGGACTTGAGGGGAAGGGACCTATCAGTTCCATCATGCTGTGTTCACTTTTTTCAATATGTGTTGTCACTTTTTGTTAAAATTTAAGAATTCTATAAAAAAAATAAAAATTGGAAAAAAATAATAAAAAAAGCTGAAATTATTTTTCTTTGAGTTTGACTATATCAAGTACAAATTAAGCATTTATTAGCTATTTTTACCTAAATCTCAATTGATTTATTATTTTATTTGATACTTAGACTATATTGATAAAAGAGCTGAAATGATACAGTTGTGATTCTGACTTTGAGCAAATTTACATTAACCCACAAACTGCACAAAAATAGTCCTAAAACTATATTTAACAGAAATATACAACATGTGTTTATGCTGAAAGTGTTATTGTGGTCTAACTTATAAATGTATGATAATAAATCATGTAGTGGTGTAGTTTGTGTGCAGCTGTTGAGTCAGATCAGTTCCTCTCCAGCTGAGGAGGTTTTTGTACGACATTGTATCACTGTGTGAACGGGATGCTGTTACCCTGCTGACAATAATAATCTCCTCCATCTTCAGTCTGAACTCCACTGATGGTCAGAGTGAAGTCAGTTCCAGATCCACTTCCACTGAAACGGTCGGAAACTCCAGTCTGACGACTTGTAGCATAATAAATCAAAAGTTTAGGAGATTCTCCAGGTTTTTGAAGGTACCAGTTTAGGTAAGTACTAGCACTTGAACTGGCTTTACATCTGATAGAGACAGACTGTCCTGGAGCAACAGACTGAGATCCAGGAGACTGAGTCAGGATGATTTCTCCTGATGAACCTGGAAAACATGAAAAAGAGCAGAAGGGTTATTGAGACAAATCCAGCTTGGAGAAAGATGATCAACATCCAAACAGAAGAGTCTCATTTCTTTAACATGGAGAAGAGATGGAAGAAGGTAAATGCTGCTTGTTCCAGTGTTTCTCCATCATAGCAGAACATCATTGAGGTGAACCTGGTTGCATGCTGAAGCAAAGTTTTCAGAAGAGAGTCTCACCCTGAACAAGGAGCCCCAGGGTGGCCAGCAGTAGAATCAGTGACATCATCATCGTGCTGCCGGCGTGTCAGTGGCTCTGAAAGTCCTGGACAGTCACTGATCACCACTGGCCTCTTAACGGCTGGGAGCAGAGAGGCAGGACACATATGCAAACACACAGAGTCAGTGAACTGTAGCTGTCCTCAACATGTCATGCTGTTTCCCCCTCAGTGCTGAGAGCATGGACCTACATATTTACATATTCACATGGAGAGGAGATTGAAAAGTCTGGTAGTAAACTGATCCAGTGACTTGTGGACAGTTTTGTTCTGTTTTTCCAGTTTGGTAATATGGTGTTTTTTTATAATGTTTAGTGATATTAATATTAATGCGGGTTTGACATGTTTGAGTGTTTGTAATGTGAAGATTTCACAAAGTAAAGCAGTGATGAGTCTTTAGAGAAGGCTGAGGCCGAGGATCTCAGATGACATGAATGAGAAACTCCAACCAGAAGTTTTTGACAATAAAAATAAATTTCCGTTCTTCTCCTGAATCAACGCTATTAATTCCCACCAAGTTGATACTTCATGAATGCATCATTACCTAGATCCACTTTAGCCGATCTGACAGACTGCAGACCGGACAGCATATGCCAGAGACAAACATGAAGAAGTGAAGTTATGATGCTGAGGGCAGTTGGAAATGATGACACAAAAGATAATTTTGTTTATGATGAAGACTATATGGTGGTCAACAAAAATGGATGGCAATATGCAAAGCATTTGTGTTGAAAATTACAGATAGAGATGCAACATCTTCCAATTTCTTTTTCGACATTTGAAGCTTCTGTTAACCTGAAACCTAAGAAAAGTAAATGCTAACGTTATAGCAGAGAAATCTTGGGGTAACCCTTAGTAACAGAAAAAGCACAACCTTGAGGGTGAATGAAACCGTTTATTCCTTCGTTGATGTTGTTTTATGCAAACTGTTCCGTTCTCTCTCACACACATGCAGGCACAGATTATTCCTCCATAAAGTGAGTAACTTCACTATAGAACTCTAGGACCTATTTCTGGCAGACTGCTACACTATGTTCATGTTTTTTTTTCTTTTACATTTATCTTTTTTATTTCATTTAGACATAATACATTATGAAAGGATTAAACTGCTCGGTCAGTGTTATTATTGTCAGGCTGCTGTTTCCTTTCCTTTTTTGATTGTGTGTGTGTGTGTGTGTGGAGTGAGTGGGTAGGCGTGGCTTTCCTCAGGGCACCTGGCTCTCCAGCGCAGCTGCAGGTGATCTACTAATCAAGCTCCAGCACTGGTACTCCTGGGCCAGTTGTTCAAAACATTTAATCTGGATTAAAATGATCCGGATTTGGAAAGCCCATTTTTTGCTATTCAAGATCAGGTAATCCGTCTTACTTTTATGCCGGTTTTTCAAAGCAACATTGGACTGGATCACCCTGATCCAGATACACAGTTTTCAAGATTACCAAATCCAGACTACCAGTGCTCTAAATGGGACAACATATCACAATGAGGGCTACCAGCTATGTAAAGAACAGGTAGGAGAGACAACGTGGGGTCACTGTAAGTGTTTCTTATTTTGAGACAAAACACAAAAATAACATAACCATCCACTTCCATTCATAATTTCTTTTATGACCCCTCATCTGAGCCACAACAAATAAAAACAACAACAACACAAACAAATACATTGTGGATATTTTGAAAATGTCTTAAAAACAAAAAAAGGCTAAATGTCCAATAGTTAACAAAGTAAAGACTGTTCAGGGTTCTTCTTCATCTGAGGAGGAGAGAGCAGCATCTCCAAGCCCTGCTTTTAGGAGGCGGCTCTGAAGTTTGGCTTTGGTTTGCTGCAGTTTATTTGTTCCTCTGCCAGGACGATTTGTGCTTCTTTCCTTTCAGTTTCTCGTTTAGACATGGGGACAAGATCGTTTTTATTTCATTTTTACTTTACTATACTGAATAGCTGAATTGGTAGCCTATGTCTACTTTATCTACTTTATCACTGTTAAACAGATTCCTGTTTGGAAGCCTTGTGTGGTGTTCATATTTTTGTTGCACAGCTTTAATACTTAACAGATTTAGCTCATTTACCAATAATATATACATCATTTATGGTTCATATTTGCCATTTACCCCTGTGAGATCACATTTACGATGATCATTTTTGATTTTTGTGAGAAAACAAGGAAATTCAATTATAAAAAAGGTAAAAAATAGAAACAAGATTTTGAATATTATTGGCGCTTATTTCTTAGAACTTAATCAGAACAGGTGAAAGTGTTTGAAATGTAACAATTTTGTAAATTTGTGTGGGAATAGCAGGTGCAGAAAGACAACATTCCCGCACACAAACACACACACACACACACACACACACAGCAGGCCCAGTTATAGCAGGAGGACCCAGTTAAGTTTCATAGCACCTACAATTATTACACTCGGGTCCAGTAGACCTGAACTCCTCATATGTAATAGTTATGTGGAGGGGGGGTGTACCATGTGTCATTGAAAATAAGTTATGTTATGTTCTTCACAGAAAAAGAGCCAAGGCCGATGAGTTTGAGTTAGAAGAAATAATAAATAGCATAATCTTTCTTTATTATTATAATTTAGAGTGTGCTCACATCAACAGATTCTCACTCCCACTTGTAAAATACGGACGTTTGGTCAGGTGCCTTTGTCGTTCTTATTGACTAAAAGTCTCCTTTAGCGTCCGCTGCACGGTGTGGAGGATCCCCTTCCTCTCCCCGTTGCTGGCAGCCCCTCGCCGGGCGCCGCGACCAGCTCTGGGTCGGCTTGGAAAGAACGGGATTGTTGGGTTCAGGAAAACAAAAACTGGGTTGGATTCGGAAAACGGGGATACCATCGGAGTTCACTAAGACACAGTCTACAAAACTTTGGGAGCGTTACGCACGATCACACACATGGTCAAAAGGTTGCGGAAAACTGGGCACATTTTTACGTGTGGAAATTCTTTATAAATCCCGACTTTTGCGAGGAATGTTGCAACTGCAAATTTCACCCTGCTTCACGCAACTTTTTCTTGCATAACAGGTTTTATAAATGAGGCCCCTGGCCCCGGCTAAAAAATGTCTTAGTGTTCTTAATGAGGGGAAAAGCCGATGAATTAAATAACTTTTATGCAAGGTTTTGATTAGCTGAGTTCTGGTAGGATAAAATAGAGGCTCTAGACTCATTACCTGCACAGCATGTTGTGCAGAGTCTTTTCTCACCCACCTGCCCTAGGAAGGCTGCTGGACCAGACGGTAAAAACCGTCTGGTCCAGACGATTTCTGGGTCTCTGCTGAAATGATGCAGCGTAGAGCTGGCAGAGGCCTTGGGTCCTATTTACCAAAAGTCTCTAGACTCGCATGTTGTTCCTTCCAATTGGAAAAGCTCTATTATTATTCCTGTTCCTAAAAAGGTATGCTGTAAGGATTATAATGAATACCGCTCAGTTGTTGTGAGAAAATCATTATCAGCCTACTGTAGGTCGGGATGCAGTGCAGCCCTCTCTCTGGCTGACTCTCCACTCTGCTGCAGCTTTGCTCCTCTCCCGTCTGCTTTAGTTCTCTACTCTGCTCCTATCAACCTTTACAACACCCACACACATGTTGTCCACTCATGCACATCACACAAACTGACTTTACTGATATCCACAGCCCATACTTTAATTACTTAAGTTAACCCTTTAATTTAGGTTAATTTGTTTCAATGAATATCTTTTGTAAAAACTTGATCATAGTGTCTCCCTTTGTGGTTAAAATGTGTGTAGAAGTGTGTAAATGTAAATATAAAGTGTGTGTGTGTGTGTGTCCTCAGTGAAGTGTATCAGTCTCTGCAGTAGCTTCCAGCTGCAGCAGTCAGTTCAGTTTCTGTTCAGTCTGACTGAGGGAGGTTTTTGTACGACGCTTTTTCACTGTGTGAACACATACTGACTGTTGGGAATGTGAAGACTCTGACAGTAGTAAACTGCTGCATCTTCAGTCTGGACTCCATTGATGGTCAGAGTGAAGTCAGAGTTTGATCCACTGCCTGTAAAACGATCTGGAATCCCTGATTGTCGAGTGCTAGCATAGTAAATGAGCAGTTTAGGAGTTTCTCCATCTCTCTGTTGGTACCAGTGTAGATAGCTCCCACCATAAACATTCTGACTGGTCCTACAGCTGATGGAGACGGAGCCTCCCAGAGCAGAGCTCACTGCTCCAGGCTGTGTCAGTGTGTACTGACCGCTGGACTCTGAGGATACAGAGACAAAAACATAAAGCAGCGTCACGGTTTAGTCGGCTTCATTTCAGAGGGACGGATGTTGATAGAGGAGAGGAGTTTGATTCTCTGGACTTTACCTGTGAAGCAGCAGCAGAGGAGAGTCCAGATGAGGACAGAGATCAAAGTCATGTTTTTGATGAGGAGGATTTCTGTGTCTTCTGTTGTCATGAAGGACAGCTGTCAGTCATCCAGTGTTCAACTCTCAGGACTATAAACTCTCCCAGAGCACTGGAGCATGGTGCTGCTGATGCAAAGTGGCTCTCTATGGAAATGCTCTGACTGACTCCAACAGGGACTTGGATTACTCTGATGATGCTGTTCATCAATGGATCAATCACTTTATCAGAGTATAGTAAATGTTAGATTTAGGGTCCCATGGACCTGCTGGAACATTTACAAGAAGTATTTTATTCCATATGCCATACAGCCTTTGAACACAGAATGACTGCATCAGGGAACCAGGCGTGTCAGACTGGGGGTAAAACCAATACTGATTACCAGGGCCCAAGGGGAGAGAGGATATTTTCATCTCCTAATTAAATTTCATAATGTGTGTCAGATGAAATGTAAAGTTAGTGTATTGGCTGAATAACTTGGTTGATTGACGGACTACATTTTTGTATACAAAAAAACACTATCTAAGGTCTCACCCACCCCTTGCTAATGCGCCAAATGGTTTAGTCCATCTGCACACATTTTGTTAAGTTGAGCATCTGGTGGAGCGCAAACTTCTGCTGGTTCTAACTGGTGTTAGCTTCAAAGAAAGTCAAATCATGCTTCCAAAAAAGAAAGGAAAGACAGGAGAAGGAGAGAAAACAGAACGAGGGGAAACTATTGGTAACTGACTTCTTTTCAAAGAAAAGTGAGCACAAACTAGAAACCGAAATCCATGGTGTTGAACTGCTTGAATATCTCCTCGACCGGTAGTGCTAAGAACGGACTGAGACAACCCATATAAAGAGCAGAACATACACTTTCAAATGATAATTTGGTTATACATGTAATCTGAGGTAAAGGCTAAATAAATAAACTACACTTGCAATGCTGTTTGCATACAACACACCATTATAATAGCCTCATTTGAAACATGTTTATTTAAAATGAATAGGCTTTAATGTCTATAATCAGCAATAATAGGCTAATCAGTGTCATAGGTAGGTTGGTAGTTCATCAGTAGATATATATCATGTCAACATTATAGTTATGTCAGATTTAGTAGAAGCAGATCTTAACATTGTGAAACACATGGCCCTCAGTTTCAGAAACTGTCCCACCAGGGAGTGGAGTAGCAACAGACCCCTCATCCTCCTCTTTGGATTTGAGACAAGGGGAGCTTATATCAAAATTAAAGCAAACCATGTTTAGCCATTTTGACTGAAAGGTGTTAAGTAACACTAACACATCTTATTGTTTTTTATTATATTAGGTTACAATTAGGATAAGAGGTTAATATCAAACGTATCCTTCATAGAGAAAGATGATAGAGAAGATATGATTGATTTTTTTTGTTTGAGGGGGTGGTTGAGGAACATGGGGGCCCCATCAGGACTGCCAATGCATAGGGGCCCGGCGAATCTTGTGCTGCCCCCAGCAGGAGCACTTGTTATTTTATAAGATTTGC
This sequence comes from Perca fluviatilis, assembly GCF_010015445.1. Lineage (NCBI taxonomy): Eukaryota > Metazoa > Chordata > Actinopteri > Perciformes > Percidae > Perca > Perca fluviatilis. The sequence continues at coordinate 321,104 of NW_024375613.1, read as the reverse complement.
CTTATTGTATTATTTATAGAACTTATCTGCTGCTACCTGCCCATTTACACTATTGTATATTGTATTCTGTATATTCTGTATGTTTTAATGCTGTGCTGTGTTATGTGCATTGTATTTACTGTTGCTGTACTTTGGGAGAAGCCAAAGATAAATTCTCACTGAGGTGGAAAATAAAGTTAATCCAATCTAATGTCTTCTGTTTTATTTAAATTAATTGCAAGAGAAGAAATTACATACATCTAACATTTACCAAAAACATGCATTAAGGAAATCTGCAGCACTGTTATTGTCCGTTATATTTTTATCTGACAAGATTTAACAAACAGATTCATTTTGGTGAGTTTGTTTGTGTCAAAGTCAGAGAGCCGTGTCTCTCTACAGTGAGAGGTTTTTGTACGGCGGCTCAATGACTTTGTATCACTGTGGTGGACTTTTGGTGGAGGAACCAGACTGAATGTTGGAAGTAAGTCCAACTTTTACACTTTCTATTTGAGCTATTTCTTCCTTTACTTTCTACAATCTTACCTTTCCAGATTTGTGAAATATTGATCCATAATTTTTACAGAAATATTTTGCACTAAAAGGCTAATGATTGCAGTTGAAATAGAAAATTCAAAAGTTCATTGTAAGAAAATAAAAAAATGAGGCAGAGGATGAATCATTATTACCAACTTTAATGGTAAAGTAGCATCTTGAGGGCTTGTAGGTTTAGTTCAGTCTGACAAAGTCAGAGAGCCGTGTCTCTCTACAGTGAGAGCTTTTTGTACGGCGGCTCAATGACTTTGTATCACTGTGGTACACGTTCGGTGGAGGAACCAGACTGAATGTTGGAAGTAAGTTTCTGCACAAAATACTAAAAACTATATTGTAAATATTGTAAAGTAATGTTTTTAATTCTGTTTACAGTTGATAAAATATATATGTAGTCATGTTTTTATTTCTCCTCCTTTATCGTGGAGACTAACTCAGAGCAGCTTCACTAAACATTTCTTTACACATTTCTGTCAAACTGAAATTTAAATGACTTGAAGTGTAGAAAAGATAAAACTGAAAACCTGTTCTACAAGATTAATTTTACATTTTCCACATCAATGATAACTGTTTAAAGCAAATGAAGATTCAAATATTCAAACAATTGAACAGAGCAAAGATAAAGATCGGTATTTGAAAATGTGCAACATCTCTTTACTGTGTCATGGATTGTTTCAAAGTTTGAAAACTATTTGAACAGTTTGGTAATGATGATCGAAATCCACATGAAGAACATTTGATGTTGTCAGCTCATTTTCTGGATTTGTTTCTATTACACTAAATACTTTAAAGTAATGTATAGTTAGGTTAGTGATGATTTTGATTTGGAGGTTTAAAGATTAGTCCAAAAGTTGACATTTTATTTCCAGTGTATAGTTTGATATATATCAGCTCATTGTGTAGATGATTTTCTCTGTGCTGATTTGCATGAGAGGCTTCTTAAAGGGAAGTGAAACAATGTGTGAGTGAGTGACTGGTGGAGCAGAAAAACCATCTGACAGAAACTCCTTAAAGGAGAAAACCAACTCTCACACAGTCAAGGTGTCCAAGTGTCTGCTGGTTGATTGACAGCTGTGTGGTCCCTGTCCTCTAAACTGATTGGTGTCTCCTAGGTGATGTCCGTCCCACCCTGACGGTGCTGCCCCCCTCCAGTGATGAGCTGCTGCAGGGGAAGGCCACGCTCATGTGCCTGGCCAACAAGGGCTTCCCCTCAGACTGGAGTCTGGCCTGGAAGGTGGACGGCAGCAGCAGCAGCAGCAGCTGGGAGGAGAGCAGGAGCCCCGGGGTGCTGGGGAAGGACGGCAAATACAGCTGGAGCAGCACCCTGAGGCTCCCTAAAGACCAGTGGGAGAAGGTGGGCTCTGTGACCTGTGAGGCCACCCAGGGCTCTCAGACTCCGCTCTCAGAGACACTGAGGAGAGACCAGTGTTCCCAGTCCTGACCTGACTCACTGGGACTCTGCTACTGGTTTCACTCTGATACTGATCTCAGTCTGCTCTCTGCAACTCCCTCTCTCTCTCTCTCTCTCTCTCTCTCTCTGTTTATCTCTTTCCCTCACTCACTGTCTAATTACATGTTTCATTGATAAAGTGTGTTGCATGTTTCAATTTTGATTTTAACACAATAAAGTACTTTTCATCAAATCAGTTGTTTCCTTGTCTGCTATTGTAAAAGAAACAGATATGTCTGTCTTAACAGTTCCATAAATCTAGAAATGTTAAACTCAACTGAGTTTAATGTAAAACTGCCTGGGAATTTCTGGAAAGAAACTATAAGGTAATATAATAGCATGTTTAATATATTTTGAAAACACAAAACTAATCAGAGAATCATTAGTGTGACCCAGACAAGATAGAAGTAAATCCATCATTTATTCCAAATTCTTTAAAGCTTATGTGACTCAGAAACTGCTATATTGGAGTAATTTTAAATTTGTTTTTGTAGCAAAGCTGATTATTTCAATAATTTTAGGAAATTCAGATATATTATGCATCTCATAAATGAAGTGTTTAATATATTGAATTGTTTTTAGATGTGTCTATAGAGTATAATTAATCTGGGTAAACTGCAGAGCCTGAGAAGAAATAATTGCACTTGATTTATAAATTAGGATATCATCAGCATATCATATTATAAAAAATATTTTTATCAGCTGTGTGATCTCAAAATATCACATTATATATGCATTTCACTATCAACAAGAGTTCATTAACACATTTCATGTCTTAAGGTGGGTTGGAAAATAAACTGACTTGAATATGAATTAAATAAATTTCGAATTGTACTTAAACACTGAAATAGAAATAAATATTTGATTCCACACCTAAACAAACTGGTGTTAGCTTTATTAACTTTTCTTCTTTTCAGATGTCGTTTGATCTGATTTTAAATACAATGTTAACTACACCTTTTCAACAAGATTACCATTATAGCTTACTATAGTATGAGCAGTATTTCCTGACATTTTCCTGTTATATAGACTAGTGAAGTCAGTTCCAGACTGAGTCCCACTGAAACAATCTGAAACTCCAGACTGACGGGATTGAGGATTATAAATCAAGAGTTTTTCTCTGTAGCATTTCCATGAGATGATTCTTTTAGAAAGAAGTGATGAGATGATGTAATGCAGGTCCCATCTGCTCGGTGCAGCCTGACAGGGTTTAGCTGTGGTGTCCTACAGCAGGTATGGAGCTGCTGGGAAAGGATGAAAGTCAAACTCTGGTCAGCACCACTGTTACTGCTCTCCTTGACAAAGTCAATGTGAGAGAAAGTCAACAGATTCTTTGGGTTTTTCTCCCAACAATAATGGTCACCACTGTCATCTAATGTGTCTGATCTAAAGCAGGTAACAGGTAGATGGGAATGACCTGCTGTGCTGTGCACTTTGATACAGAAGTGGTTTTAGATCTTGTGGTAATCTGATCTCCTCAGTGCATAACTTCATATCACATTAACTGTTTGAAAATATATAAATCACTTTTGTGTTTTTTCACAAGAGTCTTAAGAGTCCACCACTGTTTGTTTCATTAGCGATATAAGTTGACACACGTTCTACTCATCATATTCTGTTCAAAGTTCCCAAAACAAATACTGTCTTCTCTCTGTCCTCATTACAGTCTGCTGCAGCCAAAGACTGGAACTATCTGCAAAAAACCACTAAAGCTGAAAACTTGTATCTTCATGTCAGCTTTTAACAACTCTGTTATGGACCTTCTCTCTGATACATGCGGCTGTTTTGGGAACCACAAGCATTCCCTCCCCATTATCTGTCTGCTGGTTCCTGTTGCCCCATGCTGATTGGTGTTGTCTTGCTGCTGCTGTTTAGCTCTGCATGTTGAATTAGTGCTTGTGTTTGTTGCTCGTGTTCTGTCCTCGTTTGACACCATGCTTGTGTGCTAGACTGTATGTCATTTCTGTTCTGCTTGCTGTGATTGGGTGGAAGTAGTGGAGGTGTTGGAAATGTTTGGATGTTTGCTGTCATCTTTTTAACTGACAATTTGACATTTCTCTATTAGCCCTTACACCCTCCCTTAAGAGGTTTTGCATTTTGCAAAGCTGCCATTGTAAATATATATGTGTTTTAAATGACTTGAAAATAATAATTAAAATACTCAGACAGGTCTGTGTCCACAATGAAACTAATAATGAAACACGTTGTTTTGGTAACTGTAATGGGACTATTTTTACAAACTCTTGGTAATTTATTGTATTTGTGTGTGTGTGTGTGTGTGTGTGTGTGTGTGTGTGTGTGTGTGTGTGTGTGTGTGTTTGTCCTCAGTGAAGTGTATCAGTCTCTGCAGTAGCTTCCAGCTGCAGCAGTCAGTTCAGTTTCTGTTCAGTCTGACTGAGGGAGGTTTTTGTACGACGCTTTTTCACTGTGTGAACACATACTGACTGTTGATATAGTGAACACTCTGACAGTAGTAAACTGCTGCATCTTCAGTCTGGACTCCACTGATGGTCAGAGTGAAGTCAGAGTTTGATCCACTGCCTGTAAAACGATCTGGAATCCCTGATTGTCGAGTGCTAATACTATGAATGAGCAGTTTAGGAGTTTCTCCATCTCTCTGTTGGTACCAGGCTAAATAGCTAGAATAAATACTCTGACTGAACCTACAGCTGATGGAGACGGAGCCTCCCAGAGCAGAGCTCACTGCTCTAGGCTGAGTCAGTGTGACCTGGCCTCTGGACTCTGAGGATACAGAGACAAAAACATAAAGCAGCGTCACGGTTTAGTCGGCTTCATTTCAGAGGGACGGATGTTGATAGAGGAGAGGAGTTTGATTCTCTGGACTTTACCTGTGAAGCAGCAGCAGAGGAGAGTCCAGATGAGGACGGAGATCAAAGTCATGTTTTTGATGAGGAGGATTTCTGTGTCTTCTGTTGTCATGAAGGACAGCTGTCAGTCATCCAGTGTTCAACTCTCAGGACTATAAACTCTCCCAGAGCACTGGAGCATGGTGCTGCTGATGCAAAGTGGCTCTCTATGGAAATGCTCTGACTGACTCCAACAGGGACAGGGGGTTTCCTCTTCAGTGCTGAGAACACTGACTTTATTAATTATTCATGATATAATGCATAAAGAAATTGAGAAATTGGATGGGTTTACATTGGCAATTTGGGTGAAGTTGATTCTGTTGAATTACTAAAACTATTAAACTGCATAGTCTTCATCACACAGCCAATGTGCATTTGTGTTCTCATTTGAGATCCATACACACAATCACTGATGTGAAATGTAGAAATCAAAATGCAAAACGACAGATTCTACCAACAAGGATCTTTTCACTTGTTTCATTGATGTAAATCTTTTTTTCAGGGTTGACAGAGAATGAGACCCTGTTTACACGTACACCACTGGTCAAAAGTTTTAGAACACCCCAATTTTTTTGTTTTTTATTGAAATTTTAGCAGTTCAAGTCCAATGAATAGCTTGAAATGGTACAAAGGTAAGTGGTGAACTGCCTGAGGTTAAAAAAAAAAGTAAGGTTACCCAAAACTGAAAAAATAATGTACATTTCAATATTTTACAAAAAGGCCTTTTCAGTGAACAAGAAATGGGTTAACAATGTAAAGCTGCTCTGCAGCAATGGAGGTTGATCAAGCTTTGAAAGTTGGTGCTACCAATTCCCACAGGTGTTCACACTTGTCTGGATTACTTACAACCCCCTCTGTTTGTATAAAAGTATTGTTGGAACACACTGTGGTACCGTACCCTCGTGAGCATTATTTGAACAGTATTTTACTGCACAAAGTAGTGTGTTGCTATAGAAATGGCAGGAAAAAGGCAATTAACAATGGAAGAGAGACAGACCATCATAACACTTACAGTAAGAATGTTGGTCTTTCCTACAGAGACATTTTGAAGAAAGTCAAGGTGTCAGTGAGTACAGTATTCTTCACCATCAAAAGGCACTTAGAAACTGGGGGAAACTCTGACAGGAAGAGGTCTGGCAGACCCAAAGCCACAACAGAATCAGAAGACAAGTTTCTGAGAGTCAACAGCTTGGTGATAGGCGGCTCACAGGACAACAGCTTCAAGCACAGCTTAATAGTGGTCGTAATAAGCAAGTCTCAGTTTCAACTGTAAAGAGAAGACATCGAGCTGCAGGTTTGATAGGTCGAGTTGCAGCAAGAAAGCAATTGCTAACTTCCGGTGACGACATGGTTATGCTTGCAGCACCGTAAGTTAGCTCCGCTGGACAAAATTAAAGATAAGAGTGACAACTACAATATTTTGACGCTGAAACGTAATAGATAGATTTATGAAACATGAGTTCCTCCGCTGGTCAAAGGAGACAGGAAAAACCAGACCCCTCACGGGGAAAAGATGATAATAAGCCGAATAACCGCGCCCAACTAGCAAAACAAAGGCTAGTAGCAGCCGTGTCAGTCAGACTCAACGATACTGGAGGAGTTAAAAAACTCCGAAGAAAACCAAGGCGGACACAACCACACTCAACTGGCCCTTAGCCGGGTGGAACAAACTAATTTCGGACATAAAAGGACCAGCTGGCGGACACACAAAGAAAGAATGGGAGGACTGGAGGAGGGCGGTGCGGCCGAGGATGCGGAGAATCTGAGAGCAGAGCGCTGAGGTACCTGCTACACCGGGTATCGACCTATCGGCAAAATGTGATGACTCCAAAACAGACTGAGACGAAACAATATCAGGATCTTTCAAATCCCGGAGGGCAGTGAAGGGAAAGATATGGCTGGATTTGCTAAAGACCTACTTCAGAAGGAGCTTAAACTGCCACCAGACCTGGACATTAAGATTGAAAGGGCACATGGGTGAGGGGGGGCCAAAAAAAAAAGATGCCACACCCCCAAAAAAAAAGAAAAAAGGGGGAATTTTGGGGAGGGGAAAAAGAAAAACACAAAAAAGGGGAGGGGAGGGGGGCCCGGGCCCGGGGTCCTCTTTCAGGGGAAGAGGATCTACTTTGACCAGGACTTCCCCCCGATCTTCAGCAGAAACGGATGAGGGTTCGAGAAGTTATCAAACAGCTTAAAAAGATGGACATACAGGCGAGGTGTCTGTACCCAGCACAATTGAGAGTGAAGCTGAACACCGGGGAGAAGACCTTCCGCATCACTAACGAGTGCGCCGCTGCTGCTGAAGGAGCTGGGAGTCGACGCGTGCGCTGTGGGGAGAGGGAGCGCACCGAGGAGGAACTGAAGGATGGATGGAGGAGCCAAGAGAGGAGAAAGAAGGCAGCGTTTTTGTCACCAGCTGATCTCAGGGCCCTCCTTCAGGAGGGAGACTAAAGGGAATCTACCACTAAGATGGATAAAAAGTTTGTTTCAACTAAACCAGTGGTAAGGTTATAACGGACCTATAGGAATACCATAAGTGCCATTAACATATATATAAATAACATATTGTTGTCACATCATAAGGTAATGTGTTAGAGAGTCCAGAAGGAGGATATGCTGGAGTACATGAGTGGTATACACTCACCCGGACCTTTTTACATGTTAGTGTAATATTGGTCACACTTGCACTGTGTTTGCTTTTTCCCACAGAGAGGGTAGGTCACACCTCTCTGCCAACCACCGGGGACCTGGTGCAGCCACAGTTCACCTGGTGCGTCAGGTTGATGAGATGGAAGTTCAGTTCTGTGTTATATACAATGTTTTTGTTTTTCTGTTTTTCCTGACACATGTTACAGGCACTGTTTTGTTAATGATTAGATTATTTTTGACATCCAAGTGTAAACAGGTAGGGAGCAATATTGTAAGAGTACCAAGTCCATGGCTGAGTTGAATTTTATAACTTATAATATAAGGGGGAATTAATAATCCGATCAAAAGGAAAAAGATTTTAGGACAATCAAATAGGTTTCACTGCTCTGTTGCTTTAATTCAGGAAACACACCTGTCTGAGACTGAGCACTTGAAGCTAAAGAGAGAGTGGGTGGATCAGGTCTATAGTGCATCATATGGGAGGAAAAAGAAGAGAGGGGTTGCTATACTATTTAATAAATCAGTGTACTACAACAATGAGAAAATCTTTCAAGACGATGAAGGCCGGTATGTTATGGTGATAGGCACAATTGGGGGAATAAAGATAACCATACTTAATGTGTATGCCCCAAATGAAGATTGCCCATACTTTATCAAAAAAGTTGCAACTCTACTAGCAGATAAAAGTGAGGGTATTATACTAGTGGGGGGCGATCTAAACTGCACTCTGGATTCAAAATTGGACAGGTTACCTGCAATAAGAAAATCTCAATCTAAAATGTTTAAGGGGCTATTAGATATGATGAAGGAACTAGGCCTTGTAGATGTTTGGCGACAGCTCCACCCAAATGAGAGAGATTTCACTTTTATGTCTCAAGTGCATGGGAGTTATTCGAGGATAGACCTCTTTTGCATATCAAAAACTGAACTATATAGAATTAAAGAAAGTACAATTGAGCCAGTCACTATCTCAGACCATGACCCTGTGACCATGAAAATTAATTTAGGGGTAGACAACCACTTTAGACACTGGAGACTTAATGTCTCACTACTAACGATACGAACATCAGGCAAGAAATACAAGGAGCTCTAACTGAGTATTTCACTATGAATGACGATGGTAGTGTCTCCCCCTCAGTTGTATGGGATGCCAGTAAGGCCACGATGAGAGGAAAGATTATTTCTATAGGGTCTAGAATAAAGAAACAAAGGCTCGCAAAACAACAAGGATTGGAAACTGAAATAAAAAAATTAACAAGGGAACATAAACAATTTGGACAGGAAGATACTCTTAAAAAGTTAAAGGAAATTAGAAAACAACTGGATGAGGCTCTGACATATAAGGCAGAGGGAGCTCTCAGATATACTAATAGAAAATATTATGAAATGGGGAATAAAGCTAGTAGGTTACTGGCTTTTCAACTCAGAAAAGCCCAATCTAGCCGTGCAGTTCCCAAGATCAGGAACCCTGGAACTAACCAGGTTGAGACCGATCCCACTAAAATATCAGACTCATTTGCTACATATTATAAACAGCTATATAGGGCTGAAGAACTAGAATTTAAGGAAGAGAAAATTACAGAGTTTTTGAGACCCCTTAAAATCAACAAACTATCAAGTGAGGAAGCAGAACTCTTAATAAAGCCTATCACAGAGAGCGAAATTAGAGAAACCATCACCAAGTTAAAAAACAACAAAACGCCCGGAAAAGATGGTTTTTCTGGAGAATACTATAAAATCTTTGTGAATGAGCTCACTCCCATATTATGTAAATTATATAATTACGTTCTAACATCAGGAGACCCCCCAAATTCATGGTCAGAAGCCATATTAACAGTCATACATAAGGAGGGGGAGGACCCCATACAATGCACCAGCTATCGCCCAATAAGTTTACTTTGTGTAGATTATAAAATCCTGACTTCTATAATGGCTACTAGAATCCAAAAATATATAAAGAAATTAATTCAACCAGATCAAACAGGATTCATACTAGGACGTCAAGGAACAAATAACATAAGGAGAACCCTGAACCTGCAGGCAATAGCGGCAGGAGACAAACAAGCGTCGATGCTTCTCAGCTTAGACGGCAGAAGGCAGATGATCGAGTCGAGCTGGGTATTTCTGAGGCAGACACTGATGCAAATGGGCTTTGGGAAAGAATTTGTGGCTTGGATCAACCTATTGTATAAGGAGCCCAGCTCCAAAGTTAGAGTTAATGGTCACTGTTCTAGTTTTTTCAGGATCGGCGGGGTGTGAGACAAGGGGATTCGCTATCACCCATCTTATTTGCTCTTAGTGTTGAACCTTTGGCAGAGGCGATATCCCAGAATATGCAGATTCAAGGGATAGAGGACGAAGGGGGGTCAATCCATAAAATAGCTTTATTCGCAGATGATATTTTACTTTTTGTTAAAAATCCACTTCTTTCCATCCCTGCGCTTATGAAATGCCTGCAGGAATATGGGTCAGTGTCTGGATACAAAATTAATGAAAATAAATCAGAAGCCATGATGATCTCAGGTACTTGGCCTACACAATTAAATAACAAGGTCTCTTTTCGCTGGTCCAAACAAGGATTTAGGTATTTGGGAATTATTATTACACCCAACCCCGTTCAATTGTTTGAGGCAAATTACAACAAATTAATTAAACAAATAAAAAATGATGTGACACGTTGGGAGGTCCTTCCCCTTTCTTTAATTGGCAGAGCAGAAACCGTAAAAATGAACCTACTACCAAGACTTCTTTTTTTGTTTCAATCACTTCCTGTAAGAGTACCTGCTTCCACTTTAAACATGTTGGACAAATTAATCTCAACATTTATTTGGCAAAAGAAGAGACCGAGGGTAAGATTAAAAACCCTTCATTTACCCAAAGACAAGGGAGGTCTAGGCTTGCCAAACCTTAAAAATTATTATTGGGCTGCACAGATAAATGCAATAGTGGCATGGATCGGAAATGACCGGGAAGCAATATGGACTCAGATAGAGCAAGACTCTGTTAGGGGCACGTCCTTATCAGTACTACCATTTATTGATATAAAGTCTGTCAATAAAATCAAAATAAAGAACGAATGGATAAAACACACTTTAAAAGTCTGGACAACAGTGAAAAAAATGCTCAGGGGACCGGAGACGATCTCAAGGGCCATGTTGATAGTAGGAAATATAGAATTCCCACCTTCCGTGTGGGATAGCGGGTTTAGAAGGTGGGCCAATAAAGGTCTCTGTACAATTAATCAACTTTTAAAAAGAAACAGAATTCAAACCATTCCCTCAACTTCAAGAACAATTTGGCCTCCCATCAAATGATTTGTATAGATACCTCCAGATAAGACATTATATCACAAGCCATAAGGGAAGGGAGCTGCTCAGCAAAAACCCAAATGAAATAGAAGAGTACTTTATTAGTGTTCTGGAGAGGCATTTCCCAACAAAAAAAACATATATTATATATATAAAAGGTTAACAGCTGGCACCTCACAAAGCACAAACTACATCACGAAAAATGGGAATTAGAATTGAATGTTACAATTGAAGATTCTACATGGATGGACATATGGACAAGTTGTCATAAGGGAATTAGTAGCCAACTGTGGGAAGAATTTGACTGGAAGGTAAAGATCAGATTTTTTAATACTCCCTTTATCATCTCTTCATTTGTGAAAACCCCCAAACGTGGCTTTATGTTGGCGAAAATGTGGAACTATTGGAGACACCACACATATTTTTGGGACTGTCCATCAATACAAGGATTTTGGGATGATGTTAAAAAGGAAATTGATATTATTTTAGAGATAGATATCACCCCAGAACCAATGTTGTTTTGCTGGGAGCCATACCTACAGATCTATATAATACAGATCAGCGATATATACTTAGGATTCTTTTATTAGTAGCAAAGAAAATGATTACAGTGAACTGGAGGGATGTAAAATCGCCAACAATAGGTCAATGGGTCCAGAGACTGAAAAATGTATACAGGATGGAGCAAATGACGCGGCAGTCTACAGCTGACTATGGACACTTTTGTGCAAAGATGGACTTGTGTTTCAAGGTATCTGAGGGTCTGATGGATGGGATGATATGATACAATACTGTTGGGAAGGGATAGCTATCTAAATTCCTTTTTTTTTTTTTTTTTGCTTAGCTATTATTTACAGATATCTACCTCTCTGCCTGTTGTTATTGTTGCTGTTACCATTATTATTATTATTGCTATTCTAATTTTATTTAATCTACCTTTTTACTACTTTTTTACGCACTTAGTTCTATTTTGCTTCATATTTACTTATTTATTTTAATTTATTTGTACTCTTATTGTAACTTATTTTGCCTGTCATTTGTTTATTACATTTATATTGCTGTCAGGAAACGTTATGTATAATGATTAAAATGTTTAAATTAAAAATGTTCAAAAAAAAAAAGAAAGCAATTGCTAAGACGTCAGAATAAGAAAAAGAGGCTTGCCTGGGCCGAGAAAAATCGTCAGTGGACTACTGAAGACTGGAAGAAGGTTCTATGGACTGATGAATCAAAATCTGAAATCGTCGGTTCATCACGCAGGTGTTTTGTACGCCGTCGAGTAGGCGAAAGGATGGTTCCTCAGTGTGTGACATCAACTGTCAAACATGGAGGAGGAAGCGTGATGGTCTGGGGCTGTTTTGCTGGATCCAGGGTCGGTGATTTGTACAGAGTTAAAGGCACCCTGAACCAAAACGGCTACCACAGTATTTTGCAGCTCCATGCAGTACCCTCTGGTATGCGCCTAGTTGGTCAGGGGTTCATCCTACAGCAAGATAATGACCCAAAACATAAGTCCAAGCTATGCCAGAACTACCTTAGCAAAAAAGAACAAGATGGTAAGCTTAAAAACATGGAGTGGCCAGCACAGTCACCAGACTTAAACCCCATTGAGCTGGTTTGGGATGAACTGGACAGAAAAGTGAAAGCAAAGCAACCTACAAGTGCCACACATTTATGGGAACTTCTGCAACTAAGTTGGGAAGAATATTTGATTTCCATTGTAGAAAGAATGCCATGAGTGTGTTCAGCTGTTATATCTGCCAAAAGGGGCTACTTTGATGAGTCAAAAATGTAGAATACATTTTGGTTTATAAATTGATTGCATGATTTCTTTTTTAACTTAAATTGTTCATTTGTTCTATTCTTTAATTTCAGAGTACAATAAGACATTGAACTGCATGAATTTCAATAAAAACCTGGAAAAATTGGGGTGTTCTAAAACTTTTGACTGGTAGTGTATTTGTTATTGTGGCCTCCATGTTTTCACACACCTGATGCTCTATGCTACAGCCAACAGTTGGTGACAGTCATGCAACAAGTTGTTATGCGCCACGGCAATATAACAGAAGAAGAAGAAGAATAGGCATCCCGACCATGTGAACGCTGGCAGTCGAAAAACAACATAACCCGGGGCAGTCCCTGATATTCCCAGGTGGCATGAACGCAGCATCTCTCTGCAGGTGATGGTTAGAGCAACTGGGAACAGCTGAGGATGTTCCCAGTAGCAGGAGGTTATTTAAGTCTGGATGCAGTGCAGCCCTCTCTCTGGCTGACTCTCCACTCTGCTGCAGCTTTGCTCCTCTCCCGTCTGCTTTAGTTCTCTACTCTGCTCCTATCAACCTTTACATCACCCCCACATGTGTATATTGTCCACTCACGCCCATCACACAATACTAACTTCACTGATATCCACATCCCATCATTGAATTACTAAAGTTAACTCTACAAGTCCCTGCTTAAAAGCAGTACACCACCATTAAAAACAATCCACGTTTGGGACAATGATGGCATTGATCCATTAAAAGGATGTTTTTACTGCACTAACTTGGACCTCTTCCATAGCTTGGACTTAGAAGAAGCAACAGACACTATTACTGATTATGTAACATTTTGTAGAGATAATGTGTTAACTCCAACAACATCCAAACAATAAATCTAATATTTCCAAAGAAATTAAAGAGTGTGAAGTCCGTAGAAAAATAGCATTTAAAAATGGGGATATTGTGGCCAAAAAAAACTCAACAGCAAATTAGGAAAGGGAAGGAGGAAGGAGAAGGAGAAATTTGAAACCCACTGCTCCACTATGAATATGAAAAACAATTTGGGATTCCATGAAATTTATGACAAAACTGGCCCCGGCTAAAAAATGGCTTGGTGTTCTTAATGAGGGGGAAAAGCCGATGAATTAAATAACTTTTATGCAGGATTTTGATTGGCCGAGTTCTAGTAGGATAAAATAGTCTCTAGACTCATTACCTGTACTGAATCACCCAAAAATCACTATTGACCAGCATGTTGTACAGAGTCTTTTCTGACAGGTATGCTGTAAGGATTATAATGAATACCGCCCAGTTGTTTTGAGAAAATCATTATCAACCTATTGAAAACAGATGTCATTTCCTCATTAGATCCTGTTCAGTTTGCATTTAGGGGCAAAAGAGGTCCAGATGACTCAGTCACTGCCATGGTACATTTTATATCTAAACATTTAGAGGACCCTACCTCATATGAACGTGTTTTATTGTCGATTTCAGTTCAGCATTTAATACGGTACAGCAACACCTATTCATTAAAAAGCTGAATGACCTTAATGTCCATCCCTCATTATTAGGTGGTACCACTGGTTTCTACCGAATGGTAAACAGCAGGTCAGTGTTAATGGTACTCTCTCAGAGTGGAGAACTTGAAGCACCGGAGCCCCCCAGGGTTGGGTCAGTTCACCTGTCCTTTTTACCCTTTACACAGATGAGTATAGAAGCTATAATCCCAATAACTATATCATTACATGTTCTGATGATACTGCCATCCTATAGCTTTAATAAAGAAAGGACAGTGATCCATCTAACTACCTTTCAGAGATTCAAAGGTTTGTAAAATGGTGTGATGACAAACACCTTCTTCTGAATGTTAAAAAAACTGAGGAGATGTTGTAAATAGATGTAAAAATTAATTTGTCCCTGTGTCAATGAAGCTTTTAAATAGCAGATAAACTAATGTCTAGGTCAAGAAGGACTGGGAGGATCTCTTTGGTTTTACTACAATTAAATGATTTACTTAAAGGGATTAGTGTTTTAGGAACCTTGCTGTGTTGTTTGTTCAATAACATCTATATATGTTTTTCACATACACATTGTGGAACAAAAAGTTTATCTTGTAGTCTCACTGTGTGTGTGTGTGTGTGTGTGTGTGTGTGTGTGTGTGTGTGTGTGTGTGTGTGTGTGTGTGTGTGTGTGTGTGTGTGTGTGTGTGTGTGTGTGTGTCCTCAGTGAAGTGTATCAGTCTCTGCAGTAGCTTCCAGCTGCAGCAGTCCGTTCAGTTTCTGTTCAGTCTGACTGAGGGAGGTTTTTGTACGACGCTATTTCACTGTGTGAACACATACTGACTGTTGATTTCATGATAACTCTGACAGTAGTAAACTGCTGCATCTTCAGTCTGGACTCCACTGATGGTCAGAGTGAAGTCAGAGTTTGATCCACTGCCTGTAAAACGATCTGGAATCCCTGATTGTCGAGTGCTAGCATAGTAAATGAGCAGTTTAGGAGCTTCTCCATCTCTCTGTTGGTACCAGGCTAAATAGCTCCCACCATGAACCCTCTGACTGGTCCTACAGCTGATGGAGACGGAGCCTCCCAGAGCAGAGCTCACTGCTCCAGGCTGAGTCACTGTGACCTGGCCTCTGGACTCTGAGGATACAGAGACAAAAACATAAAGCAGCGTCACGGTTTAGTCGGCTTCATTTCAGAGGGACGGATGTTGATAGAGGAGAGGAGTTTGATTCTCTGGACTTTACCTGTGAAGCAGCAGCAGAGGAGAGTCCAGATGAGGACGGAGATCAAAGTCATGTTTTTGATGAGGAGGATTTCTGTGTCTTCTGTTGTCATGAAGGACAGCTGTCAGTCATCCAGTGTTCAACTCTCAGGACTATAAACTCTCCCAGAGCACTGGAGCATGGTGCTGCTGATGCAAAGTGGCTCTCTATGGAAATGCTCTGACTGACTCCAACAGGGACTTGGATTACTCTGATGATGCTGTTCATCAATGGATCAATCACTTTATCAGAGTATTGATTAGGAATCTTTCAATAACACTTTGACTTCTTGACAAATCTTTCAAAATGTTAGATTTAGGCTTCCCAGGACCAGCTGGAACATATAAAAGAAGTCTTTTATTCTCTATGCCAAACAGGCATTGAACACAGAATGACTGCCTCAGACAACACTTGTAATTTTTTAATATTTGCTCTCTTGTATTTTTTAATAGACTTATTTGCTGCCACCTGCCCATTTGCACTATTTTATATTGTATTCTGTATACTCTGTATGTTTTAAATGATCACCACTGGCCTCTTAACGGCTGGGAGCAGAGAGGCAGGACACATATGCAAACACACAGAGTCAGTGAACTGTAGCTGTCCTCAACATGTCATGCTGTTTCCCCCTCAGTGCTGAGAGCATGGACCTACATACAGTGGCAAGAAAAGTAGTGGAAGCTTTGGAATTTAATGGTTTTCTGAATACATTTGTTATAAAATGTGATCTGATCTTCATCTAAGTAAAGGGTATTGACAAATATAATGTGTCTAAAATAATAACACAACATTTTTTTGATCTTCCATGTCTTCATTGAGAACAACTAAAAAAAACTGCATCGTGCTTGTGGAAAAAGTATGTGAACCCTTGAGTTAATGACCTCCAAAAAGCTAATTGGAGTCAGGTTTTAGCACACGTGGAGTCTCGTTAAGATAATGAGTTTGGAGGTGTGGACTACAGCTACTTTGACTGATAAAAAGCCCTCAAACTTTTGGAGTTTGCGCTGCACAAGAAGAACACGCTTATGTGAGCCATGCCTCGCCAAAAAGAGCTTTCAGAGAATCTATGATCAAGAATTGTTGATTTACATGAAGCTGGCAAAGGTTACAAAGTTATTTCAAAGACTTTAGAAATTCATCTGTCTACAGTTAGGCAAACAATCTACAAATGGAGACACTTTGGGACTATTGCTACTCTACCAAGAAGTGGGCGCTCAGTCAAAATGACACCAAGATGAGTGTTCAATAAAGACATGAAATATCTGAATTTGTTTATTTTAGACATTGTTTGTCAATCCCCTTGATTTAGAAGAAGATCAGATCACATTTTATGACCAATTTATTCAGAAAAACATGAAATTCCAGAAGGTTCACATACTTTTTCTTGCCACTGTATTTACATATTCACATGGAGAGGATATTGAAAAGTCTGGTAGTAAACTGATCCAGTGACTTGTGGACAGTTTTGTTCTGTCCTTCCAGTTTGGTAATATGGTCTTTTTTGATAATGATTAGTGATATTAATATTAATGCAGGTTTGACATGTTTCTAATGTGAAGATTTCACCAAGTGAAGAAGTGATGAGTCTTTATAGAAGGCTGAGGCCAGTGTTGTAGTTCTCAATATCAGTCTTGGTCTCAAGACCACTCTTTGAAGGTTTCAGTCTCGTCTCAGAATCTGCCGCATGTTTACTCGGTCTTGTCTTGTCTCAGATCTTTGGATCCAATCCCATGATCTTCCTCAGCAGACAGAGTTCTCCCAGTTCTGATGCAATATTTTAACTTCTAAGCCAACGTGGACAAGAAGTCTCACAAATGCTGAGAGGAATGGGAATTTGAAAATCCACATTTTAATAACATCTGCTGAGGAAAAGTATGTGATATGATTAAAAGCTCAACAACAGCTACTGGATGGACGTTGTGAAGAGATAGTTTTGCTGTTTCCAAAGTCAAGAATGAACATGAGATTCTAATGTGATATGAATGGATGGTGTCATCTTGAGTTAGCTGTGTGATTCAGCTGTCTGTGCTCTCTCTGCAGGTGATGGTTAGAGCAACTGGGAACAGCTGAGGATGTTCCCAGTAGCAGGAGGTTATTTAAGTCTGGATGCAGTGCAGCCCTCTTCTGGCTGACTCTCCACTCTGCTGCAGCTTTGCTCCTCTCCCGTCTGCTTTAGTTCTCTACTCTGCTCCTATCAACCTTTACAACACCCTCACATGCGTATGTTATCCACTCACAGCCATCACACAAAACTAACTTCACTGATATCCACATCCCATCATTGAATTACTAAAGTTAACCCTACAAGTCCCTGCTTAAAAGCAGTACACCACCATTAAAAACAATCCACGTTTGGGACAATGATGGCATTGATCCATTAAAAGGATGTTTTTACTGCACTAACTTGGACCTCTTCCGTAGCTTGGATTTAGAAGAAGCAACAGACACTATTACTGATTATGTAACATTTTGTAGAGATAACATGTTAACTCAGAAGTCTATAACTTTGTATCCAAACAATGAATCTTATATTTCCAAGGAAATTAAAGAGTGTGTAGTTTGTAGAAAAATTGCATTTAAAAATGGGGATATTGTGGCCATGAGAAATATATAAAAAAACAACACCAAATTAGGAAAGGCAAGGAGGAAGGAGAAGGAGAAATTTGAAACCCACTGCTCCACTATGAATATGAAAAAAAAGTGGGATTCCATGAAATGTATGACAAACCTGGGACCTCATATTTAAAACGGTGCGTAGATTCTATTCTGAAAGATTTAGTGCACCAAAAAGTAAGAAATTTCGTAAGCAAAAACTAAATTCTGATTCGTAACACCTTGCGGCGCACACCGGTACGCACTCTTCTCGTCATAAAAACAGACGTGCGTTACCTTTATGATGCGGTCGCCACGAGCCCTCCACGCCCTCCCGGTCGGCCCCATATTTGTCCTAATAAGGTCTATGTTAATCAATCAGTGAATATAGCAGCCTTTTAAAGAAGGCCTTGATGACCAATCATGAAACGAAAAAATGGGGAAAAAACACGATTCAGTGATTGTGAGATGGATGTGCTCCTAACAGAGGTAGAATATCCAAACTAAATCCTGTTTGGAAGCCTTAACCCTTGTGTGGTGTTCATATTTTTGTTACACAGCTTTAATACTTAACAGATTTAGCTCATTTACCAATGATATATACATCATTTATGGTTCATATTTGCCATTTACCCCTGTGAGATCACATTTACGATCATATGATCATTTTATCAGTCATCCGTGAGGAGCTCGGAGTAGAGCCACTGCTCCTTTGCGTCGAAAGGAGCCAGTTGAGGTGGTTCGGGCATCTGGTAAGGATGCCCCCTGGGCGCCTCCCTAGGGAGGTGTTCCAGGCACGTCCAGCTGGGAGGAGGCCTCGGGTAGGACCCAGGACTAGGTGGAGGGATTATATCTCCAACCTGGCCTGGGAACGCCTCGGGATCCCCCAGTCGGAGCTGGTTAATGTTGCTCGGAAAGGGAAGTTTGGGGTCCCCTGCTGGAGCTGCTCCCCCCGCGACCCAACACCGGATAAGCGGACGAAGATGGATGGATGGATGGATGATCATTTTCATTTTTTGTGAGAAAACAAGGAAATTCAATTATAAAAAAGGTAAAAAATAGAAACAAGATTTTTGATCATTATTGGTGCTTATTTCTTAGAAGGTAATCAGAACAGGTGAAAGTGCTTGAAATGTAACAATTTTTTACTTTGTGTGGGAATAGCAGGTGCAGAAACACAACATTCCCGCACACAAACACCTACAATCAGACACACACACACACACACACACACGCACACACACACGACACAGGCTAGCCGCGCAATTACCAAGCTAACGCTGTAGCTTCACACGTGGGATCTCCCTACGTTCGTACAGAGCTAAAACAGGGACTAGCTACCAGATCGGCTAAGCGTGCCCGTTGCCTAGCAACCCCCCCGGCTTCTTCAGCCCTCTCCGCGCACGCAGCACCACTACCGCCCTCTTGGGGCTAAATAGTTTTGTGCAGCTCACAGGAGTAGCCATCTTTGGAGTTGTTTTGGTGTTTAGAACTACACTCCGACACCGCCCCCTCCTTTGTCACTCACTCTCTCTCACACACACTCACACACACACAGACACAGACGTGTCCATGACACATGCTGCTTTGCTTTTGCTTTGTTTTTTGGTTGTGATATTATAAAAAGGTATATGAGTTTATTATTGAAGGATTATTGTTTAGCTACTGATAATTGTGAAGTTAATAAATCTTATTATACTTAATTAGCAGTTGCTTGTGATTATTTGTGTAGTTGTTGTAATAATTGCTGGTCGATCAGGTCCGTGCTTGGATCCACCCCTTCCTTTAGTTCCTTTTGAAAGGATTTACACAGAAATGAGACTGTTCCACAGTTTGATTATTGGTCCCTGACTAGCAGGGTGGTGCCCCGTTTTGATTGTTTGTCGATTTGATAAAGTTATTAATAACCATATTCATAACTTTATTAATATTGATAAAACATATTTGATAATTTGCCAATGATCAAATCTGTACCCTACGAGAATCCTACAACCATTAAAAACAATCCACGTTTGGGACAATGATGGCATTGATCCATTAAAAGGATGTTTTTACTGCACTAACTTGGACCTCTTCCATAGCTTGGACTTAGAAGAAGCAACAGACACTATTACTGATTATGTAACATTTTGTAGAGCTAACGTGTTAACTCAGAAGTCTATAACTTTGTATCCAAACAATAAATCTGATATTTCCATGGACATTAAAGAGTGTGTATTTTGAGAAAAATAGCATTTAAAAATGGGGATATTGTGGCCATGGGGAATATAAAAAAAAAACTCAACAGTAAATTAGGAAAGGCAAGGAGGAAGGAGAAGGATCCACTGCTCCACTATGAATTTGAAAAAAATATGGGATTCCATGAAATTTATGACAAACCTGGCCCCGGCTAAAACATGTCTTAGTGTTCTTAATGAGGGGGAAAAAGCTGATGAATTAAATAACTATATACAGGGTTTTGATTACCCAAATTCTACTAGGATAAAATAGAGGCTGTAGACTCATTACCAGTGTTGGTCATCTTACTTTAAAAAAAGTAATTAGTTACAGTTACAAATTATTTCTTCCAAAAAGTAATTGAGTTAGTAACTCAGTTACCACATTGTAAAAGTAATTAGTTACTCAGCAAAGTAACTGTGACCTTATTTTTTTATGTTCTGTAACGCTATTAGGTTCTATAACATCTTTAACATCAAAGATGTTTATATTAACTGATGGATGTGTTCAGCTCGGCCTTGGTCACCTGTTGCTGACCCCAAAAATGGAGCGTTGCTTGTTTTAACAGAGTGGCTCCGTCTCCTTCCTGGAGCTCACGCTAGCTGCATTTGGGCTTGGGGGGGGTCGGGTTAGCAGCAGCAACAAGTGTGGTGTTAGCATGTGTTGATGTGAGGGGCTTGATAAGATTGGAGTTGCTTGAGGCAGACGTGGATAAAGTCTTTTTTCCTGGGCATAGCGTGCAGGTTACAGAAACATTCTTGTCTTTAATTTCAATGAGCGAGAAGTAGTGCCGGTACTTCCAGTTGGAGAACGCTACCTTTGAATTTAGTAGTAGTCAGAGCGTGCAGTCATATGTAATGGTGTCATCATCCCCCCCGCTCTCTCCCGGCAGCTGATGTGGAGCCAAAGCCTGAGACCTCGCGCTTCATTCAACCAAATTGTAGTAACGCGCCACTTTACATTCTCAGTAACGATGACGGCGTTGCAACGATGGGAAAAGTAATTAATTAGATTACTCCGTTACTGAAAAAATAAATAACGCCGTTAGTAACGCTGTTATACTTAAACGCCGTTCCCAATACTGCTCATTACATGCCTAATAAAAAAAGGACAGTGATCTATCTACCTTTCAGAGATTCAGAGGATTGTAAAATGGTGTGATGACGGTCCGTGTACTTTTTCGTTCATTCGATTTTCATTTCATAAACAGGTAATGAAAAACAAAAAACGATGGTTATTTGATTTTCGTTTTAAAAAACATTTAAAATTGAAATACAAGGCGTTTTTTCCATTTCATGGTCAAAAGGGGATGGGATTAATTAAAAATATGCTATGATTTTCATTTTCTATTTCATATAACAAAAATAAAATCACCCGGAAATAGAAATGAAAAAAGGCTTGTTTTTTATATTCAGAGACCGGATGTTGTCATTTCCAAGGCAACAGCGCCAGCAGAGCCATGCGCCAGCCTAGCCTACCCGAGCCTACAGTGTTGCTTTCAGCCCAGGCTAAAATTACTTTGGAAACCTATACTCTTGATAATGCTTGGGGGGAATTTTATTTCATAATGTCACATGTATTTATTACCCTCTCTCCCTGCCTTCCTCTGACTCTACCTGCCGGAGACAACTCCGCCCCAAGAGAGTCGAACCAGCTGAGGAAACAGAATTTCGGTTCACGGCTGTAACGTTACCGTTACGCCACCGTTACCTATCCCAGCAAACTTTCTGTTGCTGCCGTTAAACTGCTGATCTGGCAGAGAGTCACCGGGGGTTCGGGATCAGATCATGGGGTTCAGACCTCCGGTGCTGGGTCTAATATTCTAATATTAGCTGCTGCAGCTAGCTAGCAGCTATAGCCACCAGCCCTGTGACCTCGGTCCCTGCGGTTCGCTCCCCGGTGCTGACTGATCTGGTCCGTCTGCAGAGCTGCGTTACCCGCTCTAGCTGAGCTGGGAATCCGCCGCGCTCGTGATTTATTCATATTTTCTTTTCTTTGCAGATAGTGATATGCTATGACGCACTATGCCAGGCAGGCTTACTCGTTGCTTTTAGTCGGAGTCTGTACAAAACTTCCTTTGAATATAATGTGCATATATATAAATAGACGGAATAAATAAAAGTCCCCGGAAATATGTTAAAGAAAAAACTGTTGCAAAAATGTTAAAATTAATATGTCCCTGTGTCAATAAAGTTTTTAAATAGCAGATGAACTAATGTCTAGGTCAAGAAGGACTGGGAGGATCTCTTTGGTTTTACTACAATAAAATGATTTACTTAGAGGGATTAGTGTTTTAGAAACCTTGCTGTGTTGTTTGTTCAATAACATCTATGTCTGTATGTATGTCTGTATGTCCAATATGTCTGGAATGGTAATGGCAGCAGCATGGGGGTTGGCCCAAGAAAAATATTCCACATTGTGGAAGAAAGACTTTCTCTCATATTATAGTCTTACTGTGTGTGTATTTGTGTGTGTGTGTGTGTGTGTGTGTGTGTGTGTGTGTGTGTGTGTGTGTGTGTGTGTGTCCTCAGTGAAGTGTATCAGTCTCTGCAGTAGCTTCCAGCTGCAGCAGTCAGTTCAGTTTCTGTTCAGTCTGACTGAGGGAGGTTTTTGTACGACGCTTTTTCACTGTGTGAACACATGCTGACTGTTGATAACATGAAAACTCTGACAGTAGTAAACTGCTGCATCTTCAGTCTGGACTCCACTGATGGTCAGAGTGAAGTCAGAGTTTGATCCACTGCCTGTAAAACGATCTGGAATCCCTGATTGTCGATTGCTAGTAATATAAATGAGCAGTTTAGGAGTTTCTCCATCTCTCTGTTGGTACCAGTGTAGATAGTTCCCATTATAAACATCCTGACTGGTCCTACAGCTGATGGAGACGGAGCCTCCCAGAGCAGAGCTCACTGCTCCAGGCTGAGTCACTGTGACCTGGCCTCTGGACTCTGAGGATACAGAGACAAAAACATAAAGCAGCGTCACGGTTTAGTCGGCTTCATTTCAGAGGGACGGATGTTGATAGAGGAGAGGAGTTTGATTCTCTGGACTTTACCTGTGAAGCAGCAGCAGAGGAGAGTCCAGATGAGGACGGAGATCAAAGTCATGTTTTTGATGAGGAGGATTTCTGTGTCTTCTGTTGTCATGAAGGACAGCTGTCAGTCATCCAGTGTTCAACTCTCAGGACTATAAACTCTCCCAGAGCACTGGAGCATGGTGCTGCTGATGCAAAGTGGCTCTCTATGGAAATGCTCTGACTGACTCCAACAGGGACTTGGATTACTCTGATGATGCTGTTCATCAATGGATCAATCACTTTATCAGAGTATTGATTAGGAATGTTTCAATTCCACTTAGACTTCTTGACTCGATTTAGGCTTCCCAGGTCCAGCTGGAACATATATAAGAAATCTGTATTCTCTATGCCATTCAGGCATTGAACACAGAATGACTGCATCAGAGAACACTTGTTATTTTCTAAGATTTGCTCTCTTGTATTTTTATAGGACTTATTTCCTGCTATGTGCCGATTTGCACTATTTTATATTGTATTTTGTATACTCTGTATGTTTCAAATGATCAACACTGGCCTCTTAACGGCTGGGAGCAGAGAGGCAGGACACATATGCAAACACACAGAGTCAGTGAACTGTAGCTGTCCTCAACATGTCATGCTGTTTCCCCCTCAGTGCTGAGAGCATGGACCTACATACAGTGGCAAGAAAAAGTACGTGAAGCTTTTGGAATTTAATGGTTTTCTGAATAAATTTGTCATAAAATGTGATCTGATCTTCATCTAAGTCAAGGGTATTGACAAATATATTGTGTCTAAAATAATAATTTTTTTTTGATCTTCCATTTCTTCATTGAGAACAACTAAAAAAAAACTGCATCGTGCTTGTGGAAAAAGTACGTGAACCCTTGAGTTAATTACCTCCAAAAAGCTAATTGGAGTCAGCTTTTAGCACACGTGGAGTCTCGTTAAGATAATGAGTTTGGAGGTGTGGACTACAGCTACTTTGACTGATAAAAAGCCCTCAAACTTTTGGAGTTTGCACTGCACAAGAAGAACACGCTTATGTGAGCCATGCCTGGCTAAAAAGAGCTTTCAGAGGATCTATGATCAAGAATTGTTGATTTACATGAAGCTGGCAAGGGTTACAAAGTTATTTCAAAGACTTTAGGCAACATATCTACAAATGGAGACACTTTGGGACTATTGCTACTCTACCAAGAAGTGGGCGCCCAGTCAAAATGACACCAAGATGAGTGTTCAATAAAGACATGAAAGATCAGAATTTGTTTATTTTAGACACATTGTTTGTCAATCCCCTTGATTTAGATGAAGATCAGATCACATTTTATGACCAATTTATTCAGAAAAACATGAAATTCCAAAAGGTTCACATACTTTTTCTTGCCACTGTATTTACATATTCACATGGAGAGGATATTGAAAAGTCTGGTAGTAAACTGATCCAGTGACTTGTGGACAGTTTTGTTCTGTCCTTCCAGTTTGGTAATATGGTCTTTTTTGATAATTATTAGTGATATTAATATTAATGCAGGTTTGACATGTTTCTAATGTGAAGATTTTACCAAGTGAAGCAGTGATGAGTCTTTATAGAAGGCTGAGGCCAGTGTTGTAGTTCTCAATATCAGTCTTGGTCTCAAGACCACTCTTTGAAGGTTTCGGTCTCGTCTCGGTATCTGACGCATTTTTACTCGGTCTTGTCTTGTCTCAGATCTTTTGAGCCAATTCCATGATCTTCCTCAGCAGACGGAGTTCACCCAGTTCTCATGGAATATTTTAACTTCTAAGCCAACGTGGACAAGAAGTCTCACAAATGCTGAGAGGAATGGGAATTTGAAAATCCACATTTTAATAACATCTGCTGAGGAAAAGTATGTGATATGATTAAAAGCTCAACAACAGCTACTGGATGGACGTTGTGAAGAGATAGTTTTGCTGTTTCCAAAGTCAAGAATGAACATGAGATTCTAATGTGATATGAATGGATGGTGTCATCTTGAGTTAGCTGTGTGATTCAGCTGTCTGCTCTATCTGCAGGAGATCGTTAGAGCAACTGGGAACAGCTGAGGATGTTCCCAGTAGCAGGAGGTTATTTAAGTCTGGATGCAGTGCAGCCCTCTTCTGGCTGATTCTCCACTCTGCTGCAGCTTTGCTCCTCTCCCGTCTGCTTTAGTTCTCTACTCTGCTCCTATCAACCTTTACAACACCCTCACATGCGTATGTTATCCACTCACAGCCATCACACAAAACTAACTTCACTGATATCCACATCCCATCATTGAATTACTAAAGTTAACCCTACAAGTCCCTGCTTAAAAGCAGTACACCACCATTAAAAACAATCCACGTTTGGGACAATGATGGCATTGATCGATTAAAAGGATGTTTTTACTGCACTAACTTGGACCTCTTCCATAGCTTGGATTTAGAAGAAGCAACAGACACTATTACTGATTATGTAACATTTTGTAGAGATAACATGTTAGCTCAGAAGTCTATAACTTTGTATCCAAACAATGAATCTTATATTTCCAAGGAAATTAAAGAGTGTGTAGTTTGTAGAAAAATTGCATTTAAAAATGGGGATATTGTGGCCATGAAGCCATATAAAAAAACAACACCAAATTAGGAAAGGCAAGGAGGAAGGAGAAGGAGAAATTTGAAACCCACTGCTCCACTATGAATATGAAAAAAAAGTGGGATTCCATGAAATGTATGACAAACCTGGGACCTCATATTTAAAACGGTGCGTAGATTCTATTCTGAAAGATTTAGTGCACCAAAAAGTAAGAAATTTCGTACGCAAAAACTAAATTCTGATTCGTAACACCTTGCGGCGCACACCGGTACGCACTCTTCTCGTCATAAAAACAGACGTGCGTTACCTTATGCGGTCGTGCACGAGCCTCACGCTCCTCCCAACGTCGTCCCATATTTGTCCTAATAAGGTCTATGTTAATCAATCAGTGAATATAGCAGCCTTTTAAAGAAGCCCTTGATGACCAATCATGAAACGAAAAAATGGGGAAAAAACACGATTCAGTGATTGTGAGATGGATGTGCTCCTAACAGAGGTAGAATATCCAAACTAAATCCTGTTTGGAAGCCTTAACCCTTGTGTGGTGTTCATATTTTTGTTACACAGCTTTAATACTTAACAGATTTAGCTCATTTACCAATGATATATACATCATTTATGGTTCATATTTGCCATTTACCCCTGTGAGATCACATTTACGATCATATGATCATTTTCATTTTTTGTGAGAAAACAAGGAAATTCAATTATAAAAAAGGTAAAAAATAGAAACAAGATTTTTGATCATTATTGGTGCTTATTTCTTAGAACGTAATCAGAACAGGTGAAAGTGCTTGAAATGTAACAATTTGGTAACTTTGTGTGGGAATAGCAGGTGCAGAAAGACAACATTCCCGCACACAAACACCTACAATCAGACACACACACACACACACACACACACACACACAGCAAGCCCAGTTATAGCAGGAGGATGCAGTTAAGTTTCATAGCACCTACAATTATTACACTCGGGTCCAGTAGAGCCGAACTCCTCATACGTAATAGTGTGCAGTCATTGAAAATAAGTTATATGTTATGTTCTTCACAGAAAAAGAGCAAAGGCCGATGAGTTTGAGTTAGAAGAAATAATAAATAGCATAATCTTTCTTTATTATTATAATTTAGAGTGTGCTCACATCAACAGATTCTCACTCCCACTTGTAAAATACGGACGTTTGGTCAGGTGCCTTTGTCGTTCTTATTGACTAAAAGTCTCCTTTAGCGTCCGCTGCACGGTGTGGAGGATCCCCTTCCTCTCCCCGTTGCTGGCACCCCCTCGCCGGGCGCCCCGACCAGCTCTGGGTCGGCTTGGAAAGAACGGGATTGTTGGGTTCAGGAAAACAAAACTGGGTTGGATTCGGAAAATCGGAGTTCACTAAAACACAGTCTACAAAACTTTGGGAGCATTACGCACGATCACATGCATGTTCAAAAGGTTGGGGAAAACTGGGCACATTTTTACGCGTGGAAATTGTTTATAAATCCCGATTTTTGGGAGGAATGTTGCGATGGCAAATTTCACCCTTCTTCAGGCAACATTTTCTTGCGTAACAGGTTTTAGAAATGAGGCCCCTGGCCCCGGCTAAAAAATGTCTTAGTGTTCTTAATGAGGGGAAAAAGCAGATGAATTAAATAACTTTTATGCAAGGTTTTGATTAGCTGAGTTCTAGTAGGATGAAATAGAGGCTCTAGACTCATTACCTGCACTGAATCCCCCAAAAATCACTATTGACCAGCATGTTGTACAGAGTCTTTTCTCACCCACCTGCCCTAGGAAGGCTGCTGGACCAGACGGCATTTCTGGGTCTCTGCTGAAATGATGCAGCGTAGAGCTGGCAGAGGCCTTGGGTCCTATTTACCAAAAGTCTCTGGACTCACATGTTGTTCCTTCCACTTGGAAAAGCTCTATTATTATTCCTGTTCCTAAAAAGGTATGCTGTAAGGATTATAATGAATACCGCCCAGTTGTTTTGAGAAAATCATTATCAACCTATTGAAAACAGATGTCATTTGCTCATTAGATCATTTTCAGTTTGCATTTAGGGGCAAAAGAGGTACAGATGATGCAGTCACTGCCATGGTACATTTTATATCTAAACATTTAGAGGACCCTACCTCATATGAACGTGTTTTATTTGTAGATTTCAGTTCAGCATTTAATACGGTACAGCACCACCTATTCATTAAAAAGCTGAATGACCTTAATGTCCATCCCTCATTATTAGGTGGTACCACTGGTTTCTACCGAATGGTAAACAGCAGGTCAGTGTTAATGGTACTCTCTCAGAGTGGAGAACTTGAAGCACCGGAGCCCCCCAGGGTTGCGTCAGTTCACCTGTCCTTTTTACCCTTTACACAGATGAGTATAGAAGCTATAATCCCAACAACTATATCATTACATGTTCTGATGATACTGCCATCCTAGCTTTAATAAAAAAAGGACAGTGATCTATCTAACTACCTTTCAGAGATTCAAAGGTTTGTAAAATGGTGTGATGACAAACACCTTTTTCTGAATGTTAAAAAAACTGAGGAGATGTTGTAAATATATGTAAATTAATTTGTCCCTTCGTCAATGAAGCTTTTAAATAGCAGATAAACTAATGTCTAGGTCAAGAAGGACTGGGAGGATCTCTTTGGTTTTACTACAATTAAATGATTTACTTAAAGGGATTAGTGTTTTAGGAACCTTGCTGTGTTGATTGTTCAATAACATCTATGTATGTTTTTCACACACATTGTGGAACAAAAAGTTTATCTTATCTTATAGTCTCACTGCGTGTGTGTGTGTGTGTGTGTGTGTGTGTATGTGTGTGTGTTTCCTCAGTGAAGTGTATCAGTCTCTGCAGTAGCTTCCAGCTGCAGCAGTCAGTTCAGTTTCTGTTCAGTCTGACTGAGGGAGGTTTTTGTACGACGCTTTTTCACTGTGTGTTCACATACTGACTGTTGATAGAGTGAACACTCTGACAGTAGTAAACTGCTGCATCTTCAGTCTGGACTCCACTGATGGTCAGAGTGAAGTCAGAGTTTGATCCACTGCCTGTAAAACGATCTGGAATCCCTGATTGTCGAGTGCTAGCATAGTAAATGAGCAGTTTAGGAGTTTCTCCATCTCTCTGTTGGTACCAGGATAACTCGTAGGTACCATAAACCCTCTGACTGGTCCTACAGCTGATGGAGACGGAGCCTCCCAGAGCAGAGCTCACTGCTCCAGGCTGAGTCACTGTGACCTGGCCTCTGGACTCTGAGGATACAGAGACAAAAACATAAAGCAGCGTCACGGTTTAGTCGGCTTCATTTCAGAGGGACGGATGTTGATAGAGGAGAGGAGTTTGATTCTCTGGACTTTACCTGTGAAGCAGCAGCAGAGGAGAGTCCAGATGAGGACGGAGATCAAAGTCATGTTTTTGATGAGGAGGATTTCTGTGTCTTCTGTTGTCATGAAGGACAGCTGTCAGTCATCCAGTGTTCAACTCTCAGGACTATAAACTCTCCCAGAGCACTGGAGCATGGTGCTGCTGATGCAAAGTGGCTCTCTATGGAAATGCTCTGACTGACTCCAACAGGGACAGGGGGTTTCCTCTTCAGTGCTGAGAACACAGATTTTAGAAATTAGTCATGATATAATGCATAAAGAAAATGAGAAATTTGATTGGTTTACATTGGCAATTTGGGTGAAGTTGATTCTGTTGATTTACTAAAACCTATTAAACTGCATAGTCTTCATCACACAGCCAATGTGCATTTGTGTTCTCATTTGAGATCCATACACACAATTACTGGTGTGAAATATAGAAATTAAAATGCAAAACGACAGATTCTACCAACAAGGATCTGTGCACTTGTTTTATTGATGTCAAATCTTTTTTTCAGGGTTGACAGAGAATGAGAGAACACTTGTTTGAGTATGTCGACATTTCAGTAATCAGCCCTAATGCAGAACATTTGTCTTGCCAGATTGTCTCTTTTATGTAACTTAACCTATTCAGCTCCTTCAAATCTAAAGGGAAGAGAGATGATGAGAATATTCATTAAAATGACTTCAAACAAGTTAATAAAAGTCATGTTGCCATCTTGAACTTTAATGTTCATTAATTCTGTTTCAGATGATTAATGGCCTTTCTCACTCTTTTTCACAAAGACTTTAAAACGACTCTTGGTATAACATGTGATGTCATGTCTTATAGAAAACGTTTGACCTGTTTTGAAAGTAAAAATGTATATTTTTTGTGTAGTGGCACTTGTAGTGGAAAGTTTTTATCTGTCATACTGATGTGTGATATTTCTTTCATATTATATCCATTACTCCATGTTTTTTATATTCTCATCATTTTAAATATATTAACTTTATACTATACAATATTTACTCTGTTTTCTATATAATATAATATATCAGTTATAGGGATTAAGTATAGTACTCTATTATTCTAAAAAGGTGATCATAGCTTCTCCTGTATCTGTCATGCAAGCCTCTACATGAGGTATCGGCCTGAGGAAGACTTCCGTGGCCTGAGGAAGACTTCCACATAAAGCTTAAAGCTCAGCAGTAAAAGAAGCAGTGTCAGCAGGAAAAACGGTCCCTCCCATCTCATGCTCAGCTATAAAAACCCTGAGGTTTCTTTGTTCACCGACACAATTTCTCAGATTGCTTGTCAGTCTGTTAAACTGTCTCCGTCTTTTGTAAAAGAATAAAAAAAAATAACTTTGAGACCTCCAGCGTGTCAGACAATCTTATTTTCCAGCTTCATCACCAAACACCAAAGAGATTTTCCACAACACACTGTCCATAACTGCTACATCACAGTGGGTTTGATAGGGTCTATTTCTTTGATAGAAAGTAGTTCCGGTAAAAACTGTTGATAGTGAAGTCTGTGGAGTTTCCAAAGTAACCAGGACATTATTTCTACAAAGGAAGTTGCTTTAAAATCTTTCAAAAATATTTATGGAATTGATCACTATGAACATAATTGACGTCCACTATATTTGGGTGACAGCATAAGTGTCGGTACATA
Source organism: Perca fluviatilis (assembly GCF_010015445.1). NCBI lineage: Eukaryota > Metazoa > Chordata > Actinopteri > Perciformes > Percidae > Perca > Perca fluviatilis. Next base: position 290,335 of record NW_024375613.1, on the reverse strand, counting down.
AAAACAGAATTATCTGCACGGCTCCACACATATGAGCAGGTCAGAATATATGTTCTGTAGTTCTTGTAGTTGAAGTGTTTAAATGCTTGTGTCTTTTATTTCTCTTGGTAAGAACATTTAATGAAGACCGACCAGATTCTACCAACAAGGATCTGTGCACTTGTTTTATTGATGTAAAATCTTCTTTTCAGGGTGACAGAGAATGAGAGAACACTTGTTTGAGTATGTCGACATTTCAGTAATCAGCCCTAATGCAGAACATCTGTTTCCCTCAAACAAGCCCTGACAAACATGAACAATGTGGGACACAGAGGAACAAGTCATTACAACCAACTGCAATAAACATTCTGGATTTAAACACAAAGCTAAAAGTTCCTCGAGACCAATAAACTTCAACATTGTTTTACTTTTTTCTCCAGATTGTCTCTTTTATGCAGCTTAACATTTTCAGCTCCTTCAAATCTAAAGGGAAGAGAGAGGATGACGATATTCATTAAAATGACTTCAAACAGGTTAATAAAAATCATGTTGCCGTCTTGAACTTTAATGTTCATTAATTCTGTTTCAGATGATTAATGGCCTTTCTCACTCTTTGTCACAAAGACTTTAAAATGACTCTTAGGGCCCTATTTTAACGATCTGAAACGCAAGTGTGAAACGCAAAACGCAAGTAGCTTTGTGGGCGGATCTCGGGCACTGTTGCTATGATACCGGTGGGATAAATGACTCTTGCGCCCGATGCAAGTCTTCAATGGGTTGGTCTGAAGTGGCTAGGTGTGGTTTGGGCGTAACGTGAAAATAACCAATCAGAGCATCATCTCACATTCCCTTTAAGAGCAGGCGCACTTGTTCCATGGCGGATTGCTATTATGACGGCAGATTTGCCTGGCGCACGCCAGCGGGAGCTGTCCGGGATACGGCAAAGTAATAAATGCCCGTCTTGGCCGGGTGGCGATGTTGCTGCGGCCTCTCGGGCGCATCTCCTCAAGTCTGGAGAGGATTGCTGCAGCCATGGAGCTTGGGCCTCCAAACGCACCACCTGCTCCTGTTGTGCCCCTTCCTCCTCCCCCACTCCATCTCCGTCCACCCGCTCCACCAGGAGCGCATCGCGCATTACTCCCGGACCAGATCCCGCCGTAGTTCAACATCACGTCTCCTTAAGTCCTCTAATATTTCCTCATTTATGTCATCAACACATCCATGATTCATGGAAATGTGTAAAACACAACAAGCCACAAAGAATGCTGGGACTTTTTGAGGACTGTACTGTAAAACGCCTCCTGATCTATCCAAACACATGAAGCGCATTTTCAGTAATATTTTTCTTTGTAATTATGTATGGTTTTCAAAAATGTGAACTGCTGTAGATGAGAGAAGTGTATGCGCGTTGTGCACACGCTACATTATGGCCAGGCATTCGTCCCTAAAATAGCATCTGAATAACGCGCCACTGACTTTAGATCAGTTTTTTCCTGGTCAGTGGCGGAATTGTTTTCTGAAACTGCAAAATAGCACAAGGTAACGTTTGCGCCGGAACACGCCTCCTCTTTTCGCTGAACCGCCCCCGGGAGCGCAAATACATTCCCTAATTTACCGACGTGCGTCTGTGGAGGGAAAAGTCTGCTGTGCGTCGGGTGCAAAATAGGAATGATACATGCGTCGGTTTACAAAGGCAATTGCGATGAGTGCAAGATAGGGCCCATAGTATAACATGTGATGTCATGTCTTATAGAAAACCTTTGACTTGTTTTGAATGTAAATATTTATATTTTTTGTGTAGTGGCACTGTCCATAACTGCCACATCACAGTGGGTTTGATAGGGTCTATTTCTTTGATAGAAAGTAGTTCCGGGAAAAACTGTTGATAGTGAAGTCTGTGGAGTTTCCAAAGTAACCAGGACATTATTTCTACAAAGGAAGTTGCTTTAAAATCTTTCAAAAATATTCATGGAATTGATCACTATGAACAGAATTCACGTCCACTATATGTAGGTGACAGCATAAGTGTCGGTACATAAAAACAGAATTATCTGCACGGCTCCACACATATGAGCAGGTCAGAATATATGTTCTGTAGTTCTTGTAGTTTGCATGAAGTGTTTAAATGCTTGTGTCTTTTATTTCTCTTGGTAAGAGCATTTAATGAAGTAAAATATTTTCATGAACTCCAAACTGTGGATTTAACTTTTCTGTACATGTAAAAGAGGAGTGAGTGGAGCAAGAAAACCTGCTGCTGATTTGATGACGTGTGACTCTGAGATGAGAAGTCTGAGATGACGAGATGATGCATTTCTTGATGGAAGAAACCAGGAGTTCAATTTACAATGAAAGAAATCCTGGAGGTACAAGATCTCCTCTGTTTCTATTGGCTACTCAATCTTTGTAAATACAACTGTAGTGATGTGAATTTTAACATCTGATTATCATCTGATTATCACCTGATGTGTGTGTGTGTGTCCTCAGTGAAGTGTATCAGTCTCTGCAGTAGCTTCCAGCTGCAGCAGTCATTTCAGTTTCTGTTCAGTCTGACTGAGGGAGGTTTTTGTACGACGCTTTTTCACTGTGTGAACAACCACTGGCTGTTGATATAGTGACGACTCTTACAGTAGTAAACTGCTGCATCTTCAGTCTGGACTCCACTGATGGTCAGAGTGAAGTCAGAGTTTGATCCACTGCCTGTAAAACGATCTGGAATCCCTGATTGTCGAGTGCTAATACTATAAATGAGCAGTTTAGGAGTTTCTCCATCTCTCTGTTGGTACCAGGCTAAACTGTTAGAATCGTAAATATTCTGACTGGTCCTACAGCTGATGGAGACGGAGCCTCCCAGAGCAGAGCTCACTGCTCCAGGCTGAGTCACTGTGACCTGGCCTCTGGACTCTGAGGATACAGAGACAAAAACATAAAGCAGCGTCACGGTTTAGTCGGCTTCATTTCAGAGGGACGGATGTTGATAGAGGAGAGGAGTTTGATTCTCTGGACTTTACCTGTGAAGCAGCAGCAGAGGAGAGTCCAGATGAGGACGGAGATCAAAGTCATGTTTTTGATGAGGAGGATTTCTGTGTCTTCTGTTGTCATGAAGGACAGCTGTCAGTCATCCAGTGTTCAACTCTCAGGACTATAAACTCTCCCAGAGCACTGGAGCATGGTGCTGCTGATGCAAAGTGGCTCTCTATGGAAATGCTCTGACTGACTCCAACAGGGACTTGGATTACTCTGATGATGCTGTTCATCAATGGATCAATCACTTTATCAGAGTATTGATTAGGATCTTTCAATAACACTTTGACTTCTTGACAAATCTTCCATATGTTTGATTTAGACTTCCCAGGACCAGCTGGAACATATACAAGAAGTATTTTATTCCCTATGCCACACAGGCATTGAACACAGAATGACTGCATCAGAGAACACTTGTTATTTTGTAAGATTTACTCTCGTATTTTTATAGGACTTATTTCCTGCTACGTGCCCATTTGCACTATTTTATATTGTATTCTGTATATTCTGTATGTTTTAAATGGTCAACACTGGCCTCTTAACGGCTGGGAGCAGAGAGGCAGGACACATATGCAAACACACAGAGTCAGTGAACTGTAGCTGTCCTCAACATGTCATGCTGTTTCCCCCTCAGTGCTGAGAGCATGGACCTACATATTTACATATTCACATGGAGAGGATATTGAAAAGTCTGGTAGTAAACTGATCCAGTGACTTGTGGACAGTCTTGTTCTGTTTTTACTAGTTGGTAATATGGTCTTTTTTTGAAAATGATTAGTTATATTAAAATTAATGCAGGTTTGACATTTTTGGGTGCTTGTAATGTGAAGATTTCACCAAGTGAAGCAGTGATGAGTCTTTAGAGAAGGCTGAGGCCGAGGATCTCAGATGACATGCATGAGAAACTCCAAACAGAAGTTTCTGACATTAAAAATAAATTTCCGTTCATCTCCTGAATCAATGCTATTTATTCCCAGCAAGTCAATACTTCATGAATGCATAATTACCTAGATCCACTTCGAAAATTACACATGAAGATGCAACATCTTCCAGTTTCCTTTCGACATTCGAGCTGCTGTTAACCGTTAGCAAAAAGTAAATGGCTAACGTTATAGCAGAGAAATCTTGGGGTAACCCTTAGTAACAGAAAAAGCACAACCTTGTGGGTGAATGAAACCATTGATTCCTTCGTTGATGTTGTTTCATGCAAACTGTTCCGTTCTCTCTCACACACATGCAGGCACAGATTATTCCTCCATAAAGTGAGTAACTTCACTATAGAACTCTAGGACCTATTTCTGGCAGACTGCCACACTATGTTTGTGTTTTTTTTTCTTTTACATTTATCTTTTTATTTCATTTAGACATAATACATTATGAAAGTATTAAACTGCTGTGTCAGTGTTATTATGTTCAGTAGCACGTGATGAAACTTTGTAAAAAGGCATTCATGATTTGTGCATGAAATGTAATATTACTCTGTTGTCTACTGTGGTTTATATGGTATCGATGGTGCGTTGCTGTGTAGAGAGGAATCTGCCGACACTGTTTCTTGATTATAAAGGTTTATTTACATCAAAGAAATCAGCATCTTGTACAAGCTCTGCAGAGCTCGGAGAGGACCGCTTCTCAGATTCTCAGAAGTAACTCTGCCTTTTCTTTGTTTGAACATGGTATATATCTATAATATGTGTAACATAGCTGGGGGAGGAAACATTACTTTGACCAATGGCTATCATCCTTTCGGAACCAAGCCAACAAGGGCATCCCTAATTCTTTCCAGATGTTTCCAGAGAAGTGTCCAGCGAATGTAGGCTAAAGTTCATACGAGTTTCTTTGTTACCAAAAAAAAGACAAAATACAAAGTTTGTAAAAGGTCCATTAGAAGTCCAGATACTACACTACATTTGAAGATTGCATTATGACTTGTTAAAGGACTCTAAATACAAAATGTATGACTTGGGACTTGACTTGGGATTTGGTAGTCTTGACTTGGAACTTCAGTGCAAAGACTTGAGACTTACTTGTGACTTGCAAAACAGTGACTTGGTCCCCCCTCTGAAGATCATGAGGTATGATTGAAAGCTCAACAGCTACTGGATGGACGTTGTGAAGAGATTGTTTTGCTGTTTCCAAAGTCAAGAATGATCTCAATGCATTTGTTGGGTTGTTGAGTTGCATGTAGGAGAAATTGTGTTTTTGCATATACTTTATATGGATGCAGTTATAGGATTTCTTTTTTATTATTTGTATAAGTTCCAAAATGACTCCTGTTGATTCTTTGGCTAGAATCACATAAGAACATGAGATTATTATGTGAGGCGAAGTATGCAGATCTGGTGGCGGAGTGCAGAGAAAGTGGATGGAGTGTGAGGCTGTACCGCGGGTGGGAGCCAGAGGCTTTGTGGGCAGATCAACATCACGTCTGCTCAAGGAGCTGGGACTACGTGGAGCCACACTGAGCAGATCCACCAAAGAAGCTCTCTGAGGAAGCAGAGAAAGCAAGCCACTGGCTCTGGCTGAAACCGCCGAGACAAGACTTGGGGAGTAACATCTAATTAGGTTTTGTTTTGCTGCAGGGGGTGTCAGGGGAGACGTCCCTGTTCACTGCCCCGCCACCAGGAGATGTTCTGGGTTAAAAAGCGTCAATGAGCGGTGGTCCCCAGCTGAAGACCCTGCAGCAAAACCTCGCGGTATGCGGTCAGGTTTAGGCCTGCCTCAGGGAAGAGGACGCCCCTCCCATGCACAGTCCACCTCAGGCACCGTTGGAGATGCAACAGGCCAAAAGCCCAGCAGAAAGAACACCTCGCTGTAATGAATGATGATATGAATGCAGTAGCGGTTTTTGGCACGGGCGAAGCGGGCAGCCACCTGGGGCGGCATTTTTCATGACACATGGGGGGCGGCACGAGCACTTAAAAAAAAAAAAAAACGCTGTTATACTTATATTTAGGATTTACAAGGAGGAGCGGCGTGCACGGCCACGGATGTGTGTGTGTGTGTGTGTGTGTGTGTGTGTGTGTGTGTGTGTGTCAGTGTGAGCGCCAGTCCTACCAAAGCAGAGAACTAGCTCCACACATAGTTCATTATAGGCTAAGTTTTAGATATATTTGGAATATCCATTGACATATTCACATTTTACTTGAAAGAAGTTACAGTATGGGACGTCGCATAGCCTTACTGTATGCGCTGGGGTACATTTTCACATAATTTATATACAAGTGGACACCTGAGTATTATCAACCATATTGATATAAATACACCCAGAACATGCTTTTAGGGATACTGAAGTCAAATGGAGTGATAGTGATGTCATAATGCATCAACAAAATAATCTGTATTTTCTGTCTTTTAAAAACTACTATGTGCTCGAAGGGGGTCTCGCCCAGGGTGTAATTCAATTTAGAACCGCTACTGTATGAATGGATGGTGTCATCTGGAGTTAGATGTGTGATTCAGCTGTCTGTGCTCTCTCTGCAGTTGTTGGTTAGAGCAACTGGGAACAGCTGAGGATGTTCCCTAGCCTAGAAATTAGACGCACCCTAGAGGCAGCAAATTTATTTTACAGCAAGGGGGGTCTGGGCACTTGGTCAGGCCAATCACATCATGTACAGACTTGGTGGGCGGGCTTATGGCTGCTGCTGCTGGGAACAGAGGTCTTCTGGAAGACTTGGAGTTCAGCTTTTCTTTGAGAAAAGAACAAAGAACGGCACTGAAGTCATTCTTAAAAAAGGAAGATGTGTTCCGAGTTTTGCCGACCGGATATGGCAAAAACTTTGCTACCTTCTTCGTTGCTCTGCCTGGTTGTAGCGCTATCCTATTATGTGCAGAGGGAATTTGAAAGACAATCATTTATCCCGCCCCTCGGATTGAGCCCTGTCAATGGTGAGTTCCCAGACCCAACATCTGGATGTGGGTCTGGCTTGTCAGGCTAGATGTTCCCAGTAGCAGGAGGTTATTTAAGTCTGGATGCAGTGCAGCCCTCTCTCTGGCTGACTCTCCCGTCTGCTTTAGTTCTCTGCTCTGCTCCTATCAACCTTTGTAACACCCGCACACACATATTTACCACTCATGCACATTACACATGAATGACTTTACTAATATCCACAGCCCATACATTACTTAAGTTAACCCTTTAATTTAGGTTGATTTGTTTAAATAAATATCTTTTCTAAAAATTTGATCGTGGTGTGTCTACATTTTGTTGTAAAAAGTGTGTGTGTGTGTGTGTGTGTGTGTGTGTGTGTGTGTGTCCTCAGTGAAGTGTATCAGTCTCTGCAGTAGCTTCCAGCTGCAGCAGTCAGTTCAGTTTCTGTTCAGTCTGACTGAGGGAGGTTTTTGTACGACGCTTTTTCACTGTGTGAACACATACTGACTGTTGGGATAGTGAAAACTCTGACAGTAGTAAACTGCTGCATCTTCAGTCTGGACTCCACTGATGGTCAGAGTGAAGTCAGAGTTTGATCCACTGCCTGTAAAACGATCTGGAATCCCTGATTGTCGATTGCTAGTAACATAAATGAGCAGTTTAGGAGTTTCTCCATCTCTCTGTTGGTACCAGGCTAACCTAGAACTATGAACATTCTGACTGGTCCTACAGCTGATGGAGACGGAGCCTCCCAGAGCAGAGCTCACTGCTCCAGGCTGAGTCACTGTGACCTGGCCTCTGGACTCTGAGGATACAGAGACAAAAACATAAAGCAGCGTCACGGTTTAGTCGGCTTCATTTCAGAGGGACGGATGTTGATAGAGGAGAGGAGTTTGATTCTCTGGACTTTACCTGTGAAGCAGCAGCAGAGGAGAGTCCAGATGAGGACGGAGATCAAAGTCATGTTTTTGATGAGGAGGATTTCTGTGTCTTCTGTTGTCATGAAGGACAGCTGTCAGTCATCCAGTGTTCAACTCTCAGGACTATAAACTCTCCCAGAGCACTGGAGCATGGTGCTGCTGATGCAAAGTGGCTCTCTATGGAAATGCTCTGACTGACTCCAACAGGGACTTGGATTACTCTGATGATGCTGTTCATCAATGGATCAATCACTTTATCAGAGTATAGTAAATGTTAGATTTAGGGTCCCAAGGACCTGCTGGAACATTTACAAGAAGTATTTTATTCCCTATGCCATGCAGCCATTGAACACAGAATGACTCCATCAGGGAACATTTTATAAGATTTGCTCTCTTGTATTATTTATAGAACTTATCTGCTGTTACTTGCTCATTTACACTATTGTATACGTAACAGAGTTATTTAGTGATTCCACTTGCCAGGGTTTAATCATCCAATACCCAGGAGGTTTTATTGACATTCTGTATTGTGATTGGTCAGTGGGCATCTCCTCTGTAGATATATGCCCTTGTATGTGACTTAACGCGCCCCCCCCCCCCAAGCCCCGGCCCCCCGCCCCCAGGACCCCCCCCGTGCGAGGAGGGCGCGTGCCAGATGGTAGGTTGGATCGCACCCAGTCATAAGCACATTTTGATTGTTTCTTTTAATAATATTTCATTTACATGTCATGTTGATATGAGGTATAAACACTTCCGTGTGATGTAGCAATGGCTATGTATACTGTTTGAAATGCTTATTTCGTGCAATGTAAAGAAAGTACGTAGGTCATGCTAGTTAGCTTAGCATGCTAGGTCGCTAATTTGCTTTTGTCCATCTGTAATTAGAATGACTGGGTGTGTACGCTGTGTCCTACGTGGCTGACAAGGATATAATTCTTTGTTCATCAGGTACATATTATATTTTTGTTTACATATTTGTTCAATTTAATGTCATGTTGTGATATTATATAGTGCACGAGGAGCGTGCCCGTGAATGACTGGGTGTGTACGCTGTGTCCTATGTGGCTGACCAGGATATAATTCTTTATTCACCAGAATAAATCAGACCAGATTGAGAAGCAAGTGTGAAATCTTCAAATAATACACAACACAGATATGATATTGGTTACATATTTTGTATACTGTATATTCTGTATGTGTTTAAGGGTGTGCTGTGTTATGTGCATGGTATTTACGTTTGCTGTACTTTTAGAGAAGGCAAACACAAATTTCCACTGAGGGGGACACTGAAGTCAATCTAATCTAATGTCTTCTGTCTTATTTAAATTAATTGCAAGAGAATAAATTACATACATTTAACATATATTAAAACATGAATTAAGGAAATCTGCAGCACTGTGTTATTGTCAGTTCTCTTTTCATGTGACAAGATTTTACAAACAGCCTCATTTTGGTGAGTTTGTTTGTGTCAAAGTCAGAGAGCCGTGTCTCTCTACAGTGAGAGGTTTTTGTACGGCGGCTCAATGACTTTGTATCACTGTGGTACACGTTCGGTGGAGGAACCAGACTGAATGTTGGAAGTAAGTTTCTGCCCAAATACTAAAAACTATATTGTAAATATTGTAATGTTTTAAATTCTGTGTACAGTTGATAAAATATATATATATTCATGTTTTTATTTCTCCTCCTTTATCATGGAGACTAATTCAGAGCAGCTTCACTAAACATTTCTTTACACATTTCTGTCAAACTGAAATTTAAATGACTTTATGTGTGGAAAAGATAAAACTTAAAAACTGTTCTACAAGGTTCATTTTTCATTTTCGACATCAATGATAACTGTTTAAAGCAAATGAAGATTAAAATATTCAAACAATTGAACAGAGCAAAGATAAAGATCGGTATTTGAAAATGTGCAACATCTCTTTACTGTGTCATGTATTGTTTCAAAGTTTGAAAACTATTTGAACAGTTTGGTAATGATGATCAAAATCCACATGAAGAACATTTGATGTTGTCAGCTCATTTTCTGGATTTGTTTCTATTACACTAAATACTTTAAAGTAATGTATACTTAGGTTGTTGATGATTTTCATTTGGAGGTTTAAAGATTTGTCCAAAAGTTGACATTTTATTTCCAGTGTATAGTTTGATATATATCAGCTCATTGTGTAGATGATTCTCTCTGTGCTGATGTGCATGAGAGGCTTCTTAAAGGGAAGTGAAACAATGTGTGAGTGAGTGACTGGTGGAGCCGAAAAACCATCTGACAGAAACTCCTTAAAGGAGAAAACCAACTCTCACACAGTCAAGGTGTCCAAGTGTCTGCTGGTTGATTGACAGCTGTGTGGTCCCTGTCCTCTAAGCTGATTGGTGTCTCCTAGGTGATGTCCGTCCCACCCTGACGGTGCTGCCCCCCTCCAGTGATGAGCTGCTGAAGGGGAAGGCCACGCTCATGTGCCTGGCCAACAAGGGCTTCCCCTCAGACTGGAGTCTGGCCTGGAAGGTGGACAGCAGCAGCAGCAGCAGCTGGGAGGAGAGCAGGAGCCCGGGGGTGCTGGGGAAAGGACGGCAAATACAGCTGGACACGCACCCTGAGGCTCCCTAAAGACCAGTGGGAGAAGGTGGGCTCTGTGACCTGTGAGGCCACCCAGGGCTCCCAGACTCCGCTCTCAGAGACACTGAGGAGAGACCAGTGTTCCCAGTCCTGACCTGACTCACTGGGACTCTGCTACTGGTTTCACTCTGATACTGATCTCAGTCTGCTCTCTGCTTCTCTCTCTCTCGCTCTCGCTCTCGCTCTCGCTCTCGCTCTCTTTCTCTTTCTTTCATCACAATTTGAAAGTTCATCTTGTGTTGCTTGCAGTAATGCTGATATTCTCTGTATGTTAAAACAATAAAGACAAATGTATCAACTTAATGTCGTCCGAGCTTATTGATCCAAGAATGACTGCCATCATGTGTTCCTTTCTTAAATGAACATATACAGTATCAATGAAATCCTGAGAGAGTTTTTTCTCTGTAGCATTTCCATGAGATGATTCTTTTAGAAAGAAGTGATGAGATGATGTAATGCAGGTCCCATCTGCTCGGTGCAGCCTGACAGGGTTTAGCTGTGGTGTCCTACAGCAGGTATGGAGCTGCTGGGAAAGGATGAAAGTCAAACTCTGGTCAGCACCACTGTTACTGCTCTCCTTGACAAAGTCAATGTGAGAGAAAGTCAACAGATTCTTTGGGTTTTTCTCCCAACAATAATGGTCACCACTGTCATCTAATGTGTCTGATCTAAAGCAGGTAACAGGTAGATGGGAATGACCTGCTGTGCTGTGCACTTTGATACAGAAGTGGTTTTAGATCTTGTGGTAATCTGATCTCCTCAATGCATAACTTCATATCACATTAATGGTTTTAAAATTTATAAATCACTTTTGTGAGTTATCCCAAAAGTGGCATTTTTACTTTAATTTCACTTAAACACTGAAATTGAAATAAATAATTGATTTCACAGCTAAACAAACTGGTGTTTGATTTATTAACTTATCTACTTTTCATATGTAGTTTGATCTGATTTTAAAAACTATGTCAACTACACTTTTTCAAAAAGATTACTATTATAGCTTACTATAGTATGAACATTGTTTCCTGACTTTATTCTGTTATATAGACTCCAGTGTCAGTCAAACTTCTAAAGTGTCTCCGTGTATGTAGGTTTCTGCAGCTGTTGAGTCAGATCAGTTCCTCTCCAGCTGAGGAGGTTTTTGTATGACGTTGTATCACTGTGTGAACGGGAAGCTGTTACCCTGCTGACAATAATAATCTCCTGCATCTTCAGCCTGAACTCCACTGATGGTCAGAGTGAAGTCAGTTCCAGACTGAGTCCCACTGAAATGATCTGAAACTCCAGACCAACGGCTTGTAGCATAATAAATCAAAAGTTTAGGAGATTCTCCAGGTTTCTGAAGGTACCAGCTAAGGTCGTTACTAATTCCTGAACTGGCTTTACATCTGATAGAGACAGACTGTCCTGGAGCAACAGACTGAGATCCAGGAGACTGAGTCAGGATGATTTCTCCTGATGAACCTGGAAAACATGAAAAAGAGCAGAAGGGTTATTGAGACAAATCCAGCTTGGAGAAAGATGATCAACATCCAAACAGAAGAGTCTCATTTCTTTAACATGGAGAAGAGATGGAAGAAGGTAAATGCTGCTTGTTCCAGTGTTTCTCCATCATAGCAGAACATCATTGAGGTGAACCTGGTTGCATCCTGAAGCAAAGTTTTCAGAAGAGAGTCTCACCCTGAACAAGGAGCCCCAGGGTGGCCAGCAGTAGAATCAGTGACATCATCATCGTGCTGCCGGCGTGTCAGTTGCTCTGAAAGTCCTGGACAGTCACTGATCAACACTGGCCTCTTAACGGCTGGGAGCAGAGAGGCAGGACACATATGCAAACACACAGAGTCAGTGAACTGTAGCTGTCCTCAACATGTCATGCTGTTTCCCCCTCAGTGCTGAGAGCATGGACCTACATATTTACATATTCACATGGAGAGGAGATTGATAAGTCTGGTAGTAAACTGATCCAGTGACTTGTGGACAGTTTTGTTCTTTTTTTCAGTTTGTCATTATGGTCTTTTTTTGAAAATGATTAGTTATTTTAATATTAATGCAGGTTTGACAAGTTTAGGTGTTTGTAACGTGAAGATTTCACAAAGTAAAGCAGTGATGAGTCTTTAGAGAAGGCTGAGGCCGAGGATCTCAGATGACATGCATGAGAAACTCCAACCAGAAGTTTTTGACATTAAAAATACATTTTAGTTTATCTCCTGAATCAACGCTATTAATTCCCAGCAAGTTGATACTTCATCATTACCTAGATCCATTTTAGCCGATCTGACAGACTGCAGACCGGACAGCATTTGCCGGAGACAAACATGAAGAAGTGAAGTTATGTTGCTGAGTGCCGGTTGGAAATGATCACACAAAAGATAATTTTGTTTGCGTATAAAGACTAACATTTTTATGGTGGTAAAAAAAAAAGAAAATGGATGGCAATATGCAAAACATTTTTGTCGAATATATCAGACGGAGATGCAACATTTTCCAATTTCTTTTTCGACATTTGAAGCTGCTGTTAACCTGAAACATAAGAAAAGTAAATGGCTAACGTTATAGCAGAGAAATCTTGGGGTAACCCTTAGTAACAGAAAAAGCACAACCTTGGGGGTGAATGAAACCGTTTATTCCTTCGTTGATTTTGCACCTATTTCTGGCAGACTGCCACACTGTTTGTGTTTGTTTTTCTTTTACATTTTTCTTTTTTTTAATTTCATTTAGACATAATACATTATGAAAGGATTAAACTGCTGTGTTAGTGTTATGTTCAGTAGCACGTGATAAAACTTGTTATAAAAATGCATTCAGGATTTGTGCAATTTAAATGTTCTATTACTCTGTTGTCTACATTTGAAGATTACATTATGACTTGTTAAAGGACTCTAAATACAAAGTGTATGACTTGGAACTTCAGTACAAAGACTTGAGACTTACTTGTGACTTGGTCCCACCTCTGAAGATCATGAGGTATGATTGAAAGCTCAACAGCTACTGGATGGACGTTGTGAAGAGATTGTTTTGCTGTTTCCAAAGTCAAGAATGATCTCAATGTATTTGTTGGGTTGTTGAGTTGCATGTAGGAGAAATTGTGTTTTTGCATATACTTTATATAGATGCAGTTATAGGATTTATTTTTTATTATTTTTATGAGTTCCAAAATTGCTCCTGTTTATTCTTTGGCAAGAATCAGATAAGAACATGAGATTATAATGTGATATGAATGCAGTAGTTTTTTTTGACACGGGCGAAGCAGGCAGCTGCCCGTATTTTTCGTGACACATGGGGGGCGGCACGAGCACTTAAAAAAAAAAATCCCTCTGTGCCGCGAAGCACAGAAGTTGTGTGAGAAGGGGAAAGGGGAGAGGGGGCTGAAACCGACTCTGTTGAGAACTAAAAGTAGACTAGATAGTAGAAGGTCACGAAAGCAATCCAACTTAGCAAAAAAAAAAGACCCTGTTATATGGCGCGCTATTTTGGATCCACAAGGAGGAGCAAGGCACACGGCACGCACAGCCATGGGCCGTGTGTGCGTGTGTGTCAGTGTGAGCGCCTGTCCTACCAAAGCAGAGAATTAGTTGTTAATTGGAATTAGTTTTAAATATATTTGGAATATCCATTGACATATTCACATTTTACATGAAAAAAGTTACTCTCAGATGTGTCCAGTATGGGACGTCACATAGCATTACTGTATGTGCTGGTTACATTTTCACATAATTTATATACAAGTGGACACCTGAGTATTATCAACCATATTGATGTAAATACACCCAGAACATGCTTTTAGGGATATTGCAGTCAAATATAGTGATTGTGATGTCAAAATGCAGCAACAAAGTAAGCTGTATTTTCTGTCTTTAAAAAACTACTAATCGATTAAAGGTTAATATAAGGCTGGTGATAGTCTGTATTTTTTTATCAATAAATCCCATTAAAGACCCAAACCACACCCTGATAAATCGGCTTCCTCCAAAAACACATGAATGAGCAAAATCTTGTTAAAAACACATCAATGAGCAGCATGTTGTTAAGAAGTGATTAGCTAGTAGTACACAGGTCATACTGTACATACTACAGGTGGCTACAGTGCATGTAAATACGTAAGTCAAGGTGCATTCATTTGCTACAAACTGTTTGAAGACTGTCTTGAAAAATTGAAAATCGATTCTTTAACCCCCAGGCCGCTAAACACACATCCTATAGACATGTTAAGATGTTTTCAGTAGAAATAAATGGGCTTAGGAATGTTGGAAAGTATTGAGAGACAGCTTTGGTCTTTTCATGTGTTATAATAAAATATAACTGTTTGTGCAGATTTTTTTTTTTTTTTGGTAAATAAATATATTTTGTGAAACTTTATGATGCTGTGTCTCCCTTTTGTTGAATCAGGTCGTGTGTGTGTGTGTGTGTGTGTGTGTGTGTGTGTGTGTGTGTGTGTGTGTGTGTGTGTGTGTGTGTGTGTGTGTCCTCAGTGAAGTGTATCAGTCTCTGCAGTAGCTTCCAGCTGCAGCAGTCAGTTCAGTTTCTGTTCAGTCTGACTGAGGGAGGTTTTTGTACGACGCTTTTTCACTGTGTGAACACATACTGACTGTTGATGTAGTGTTGACTCTGACAGTAGTAAACTGCTGCATCTTCAGTCTGGACTCCACTGATGGTCAGAGTGAAGTCAGAGTTTGATCCACTGCCTGTAAAACGACCTGGAATCCCTGATTGTCGAGTGGTAGTATAGTAAATGAGCAGTTTAGGAGTTTCTCCATCTCTCTGTTGGTACCAGGATAAAAGGTGGTTGCCGCTCCAAACACGAACATCCTGACTGGTCCTACAGCTGATGGAGACGGAGCCTCCCAGAGCAGAGCTCACTGCTCCAGGCTGAGTCACTGTGACCTGGCCTCTGGACTCTGAGGATACAGAGACAAAAACATAAAGCAGCGTCACGGTTTAGTCGGCTTCATTTCAGAGGGACGGATGTTGATAGAGGAGAGGAGTTTGATTCTCTGGACTTTACCTGTGAAGCAGCAGCAGAGGAGAGTCCAGATGAGGACGGAGATCAAAGTCATGTTTTTGATGAGGAGGATTTCTGTGTCTTCTGTTGTCATGAAGGACAGCTGTCAGTCATCCAGTGTTCAACTCTCAGGACTATAAACTCTCCCAGAGCACTGGAGCATGGTGCTGCTGATGCAAAGTGGCTCTCTATGGAAATGCTCTGACTGCCTCCAACAGGGACAGGGGGTTTCCTCTTCAGTGCTGAGAACACTGACTTTATAGATTATTCACGATATAATGCATAAAGAAATTGAGAAATTGGATTGGTTTACATTGGCAATTTGGGTGAAGTTGATTCTGTTGAATTACTAAAACATATTAAACTGCATAGTCTTCATCACGCAGTTAATGTGCATTTGTGTTCTCATTTGAGATGCATACACACAATTACTGGTGTGAAATGTAGAAATTAAAATACAAAACGACAGATTCTACCAACAAGGATCTGTGCACTTGTTTTATTGATGTAAAATCTTCTTTTCAGTGTTGACAGAGAATGAGAGAACACTTGTTTGAGTATGTAGACATTTCAGTAATCAGCCCTAATGCAGAACATCTGTTTCCCTCAAACAAGCCCTGACAAACATGAACAATGTGGGACACCAGAGCCGGCCCTAGACCTTTGGGGGCCCTATGCAAAATTTGGTTGGAGGCCCCTTTGACCATTTTAAGTAAGGCCTAAAGAAAAGCAATGACTACCTAATAACTATACGGTACAATTTATTATTATATCTACTATGTTTGATGTCTAACAGAAAAAATGATGATACCACTGAGCTGAGTGGCAGTGCAAGATTGAACACACACTGATGAACTTGCTGAATAAAAATACTGATAAAGTGATTTTCACTGACCAAATATAAATGTTTAACTGACAACAGTTTAAGAGCCACAAGCATATATATAATTTAAATTAAATAGAGCAAATAGAATAACATTTAAATATTTAAATGTTCGAATTTTTCAAATAAACAAAACAATAACATCTAAAACACCACAAACAAGATCAATAGTAACAATAATAATATATAACTGGCAGTTGTGACAGCCTCAGCTTTCGAGATCCTGTGTATTACAGTTTCTCTCATTGAATTGACCATCACAACTGAGCTCTGAAGCCACAACTCCAGAACAGAAAGCATGGCAGAGGCACCTTCATTGAAGGTGGAGATGGTCATACTTGCTGCTGCCTCAAGCTTACTTTCCCCACAAAACAGTCCCCTCAGTCAGCCGATGGTGAAGCTAACTAACCAGGCTCCCATCAGCACTGGTTCATAACAACACAACAGAACTAAACTAATTATGAATCATTCAAAAGACCAATATTTAGAACATTGGAGAAAGCAAACAAAGTAGACTAAATTGTTATTTGACCCAACTAGGTCAGACAGAGATGCATTTCCTCCTCCACTGGGAAAAACTATCTTCACTAAGATAATTACACCTTGGAAAAATAGCCAAAAAAATAAAACTTCCCAAAGTTAACACCAGAAAAGAAGCTGGTAGTTCTCCTAGGAGAGGAAACAGCAGCTCCACTGACAGCTTAATATGGATCTGTCTGCCACAGCCTGAGGGACTCACAACCACTTAGGATCCTAAAATTACAATTTGTTTAGTAGCCTATTATATAGTAATTATATTATACAACCATTTTAACTGTTGTGTAATGTAATTGTTTTGTAATATAGTGTTGTATCGCGATCAGTACAGTGTAGTATATATGTGACACATATGACATATAGGCTTTATGACTTTCTGTAAACTGCGTTGAGAGAGAGAGGGTCTGATTACCTCTGCTGTCTGAAATCTCCTGTTTTCTGAACGACAGTTTACACATCGACGTACTATGTGAAGGCATTTCATCATCTGCTGTCTTAGTGTGTAATCCCCTTTTGTCTTCTTGCTGATAACAACTGTTTTCGTCTTCTCTGAGGTGATTTTCGACCGTTTTCGACGCACTTCTTTCGACATTCTGAACTACCGCGGAAATGTCAGAGCACGTCACGTGACGATTCTGAACGAATCACGTTGTCAGAAATTGTCATCAGCCAATGAGATTGCGCATTTTGAGTTAAATCCCCCCTTTTTACTTTCACGATTGGTTGCTGATGAAAAGGAAATGACCATATTTGGATCAGACAGCATTGTAGAGGAGAGAGAGAGTGTCAGTACCCGATCCGTTCTGCGCATGCGCAAGATGCGCTGTGGTACCAGGATTTACGACACTACCCAATCTGTTCGCATGCTAGCCTCCAGCTAACGTTAGTTTAGCTA
The DNA here is from genome assembly GCF_010015445.1 of Perca fluviatilis. Taxonomy (NCBI): domain Eukaryota; kingdom Metazoa; phylum Chordata; class Actinopteri; order Perciformes; family Percidae; genus Perca; species Perca fluviatilis. Next base: position 272,616 of record NW_024375613.1, on the reverse strand, counting down.
ATAGCTAATTCGGCAGACCGCTAGGTGATTATAGCAGTCTGCCGTTAGCCTCCACCGGGACGCTAACGTTAGTTTAGCTAACAGCTAATTCGGCTAACCGCTAGCTGAGACAGCATGTAAACTTTAAAAGACCCTCAAAATAAAACTTGGAAATAAACGTTAACATATATAACAGCTGTTAGGTCAGTTCTACTTGTGGTCATTTAAAATACAATCACTCAATACTTGTCTTTATTGTTATTACTGTAAAGTCTTAATTTAGCTGTAGCCTGCTTTTCCCATATATTTGACTTAACGTTATTTTAGACTGAATCTAGTTGTCCGTTCTGCCTGCACGATCCGTTCTGCGCATGCGTTATTTTAGACTGAAGGCTGTCGGCTAGCGGTTAGCCGAATTAGCTGTTAGCTATCCCGGTGGAGGCTAGCGTGGAACAGATTGGGCAGGTCGTAAAACAGTATTATCATCTGCGCATACGTCATGGCATACGTGTCATCTTGCACATGCGCAGAACGGATCGGGTACTGACAGAGCTTTTCAACAGTATATGTCATGACGGGGTGCAGACAGCGATCGCGCAGCAGCGGGATGATTTAGAACGCCAACTAGCTAGCAGTGACTCTAGGGGGCCCTCTGCTGGCCACGGGGCCCTTTGCAATTGCAAAGGTCGCTTAGTGGCTGGGCCGGCTCTGTGTGACACAGAGGAACAAGTCATTACAACCAACTGCAATAAACATTCTGGATTTAAACACAAAGCTAAAAGTTCCTCGAGACCAATAAACTTCAACATTATTTTACTTTTTTCTCCAGATTGTCTCTTTTATGCAGCTTAACATATTCAGCTCCTTCAAGGGAAGAGAGAGGATGAGAATATTAATTAAAATGACTTCAAACTGGTTAATAAAAATCATGTTGCCGTCTTGAACTTTAATGTTCATTAATTCTGTTTAAGGCTTAAGGCTGGAGGATCTGCAACCACTCCCACCTGTGTCTCATCTGTAATCTGCACACCTGGCCCTGATCATCACCTCTCCACCATTTAAGCCGTGACCTGACATCCATTCTCTGCTGGATTGTTAGCCTCACCAGTACGTTTGCGTGAGTATCAGTTAGTAAGTTTGAGAAGTCTGTTCTGCTGTTTTGTTTGGGAAGTTGTGCTGTTGCTAATCTGCCTGTTCCTCTGCCTGCAGTTTGGCGACCTGGGAAATCCTCTCCACCTCTGCTGGGCTGTCTACTTCACCATCATTATTGGACCTGCGTGTACCTGTCAGCCGACCCACTTCCACCACTGCCTCGCTTGCTGGACTCCTCTGCTTCCACGTACAAAGCCTAATAAAGACTCCCCTTTTTGCTCATTCTGTTCACCTTGTCCTCGTTTGCTTTTGGGTTCCTGTCCTAGTGAATCGTGACAAGCAGGACACGCTTTTAATTCATAAGATTTAACAATCCAGTGTTAGGGACAGATCAGATGGCCAGAGACTTGCAATTTGACTTGGACTCATTAGAAAAGACTTGAGACTTGACATGGACTTGAGCTCATTCGACTTGGACTTCCAAAAAATGACTTGTGAACATCTCTGATGGACCTACATATTTACATATTCATATGGAGAGGATATTGAAAAGTCTGGTAGTAAACTGATCCAGGGACTTGTGGACAGTTTTCTTTTTTTTCCTGTTTGGTAATATGGTCTTTTTTTTTTTTTCGATAATTATTCATAATATTAATATTAATGCAGGTTTGTCATGTTTGGGTTAGAGCAACTGGGAACAGCTGAGGATGTTCCCAGTAGCAGGGGGTTATTTAAGTCTGGATGTAGCTCTGCACTCTGCTGCAGCTTTGCTCCTCTCCCGTCTGCTTTAGTTCTCTACTCTGCTCCTATCAACCTTTACAACACCCGCACACATGTTGTCCACTCATGCACATCACACAAACTGACTTTACTGATATCCACAGCCCATGCTTTAATTACTTAAGTTAACCCTTTAATTTAGGTTAATTTGTTTCAATGAATATCTTTTGTAAGAACTTGATCATAGTGTCTCCCTTTTGTTGTAAAATGTGTGTAGAAGTGTGTAAATGTAAATATAAAGTGTGTGTGTGTGTGTGTGTGTCCTCAGTGAAGTGTATCAGTCTCTGCAGTAGCTTCCAGCTGCAGCAGTCAGTTCAGTTTCTGTTCAGTCTGACTGAGGGAGGTTTTTGTACGACGCTTTTTCACTGTGTGAACACCCACTGGCTGGGAATGTGAAGACTCTGACAGTAGTAAACTGCTGCATCTTCAGTCTGGACTCCACTGATGGTCAGAGTGAAGTCAGAGTTTGATCCACTGCCTGTAAAACGACCTGGAATCCCTGATTGTCGAGTGCTAGCACCGTAAATGAGCAGTTTAGGAGTTTCTCCATCTCTCTGTTGGTACCAGGATAAATGGTTCCCACCATAAACCTTCTGACTGGTCCTACAGCTGATGGAGACGGAGCCTCCCAGAGCAGAGCTCACTGCTCCAGGCTGAGTCACTGTGTACTGACCGCTGGACTCTGAGGATACAGAGACAAAAACATAAAGCAGCGTCACGGTTTAGTCGGCTTCATTTCAGAGGGACGGATGTTGATAGAGGAGAGGAGTTTGATTCTCTGGACTTTACCTGTGAAGCAGCAGCAGAGGAGAGTCCAGAAGAGGACGGAGATCAAAGTCATGTTTTTGATGAGGAGGATTTCTGTGTCTTCTGTTGTCATGAAGGACAGCTGTCAGTCATCCAGTGTTCAACTCTCAGGACTATAAACTCTCCCAGAGCACTGGAGCATGGTGCTGCTGATGCAAAGTGGCTCTCTATGGAAATGCTCTGACTGACTCCAACAGGGACTTGGATTACTCTGATGATGCTGTTCATCAATGGATCAATCACTTTATCAGAGTATAGTAAATGTTAGATTTAGGGTCCCATGAACCTGCTGGAACATTTACAAGAAGTATTTTATTCCCTATGCCATACAGCCATTGAACACAGAATGACTGCATCAGGGAACACTTGTTATTTAATAAGATTTGCTTTCTTGTATTATTTATAGAACTTATCTGCTGCTACCTGACCATTTACACTATTGTATATTGTATTCTGTATATTCTGTATGTTTTTAATGGTGTGCTGTGTTATGTGCATTGTATTTACCTTTGCTGTACTTTGGGAGAAGCCAAAGACAAATTTCCACTGAGGTGGACAATAAAGTCAATCTACTCTAATGTCTTCTGTCTTATTTAAATTAATTACAAGAGAAGAAATAATATAAATTTATCAATTTAAAATCTGCAGCACTGCGTTATTGTCTGTTATCTTTTCATAACAGCCTCATTTTGGTGAGTTTGTTTGTGTCAAAGTCAGAGAGCCGTGTCTCTCTACAGTGAGAGGTTTTTGTACGGCGGCTCAATGACTTTGTATCACTGTGGTGGACTTTTGGTGGAGGAACCAGACTGAATGTTAACTGTAAGTACATTTGACTCCTTTAATCACTCACATTTTATGTTTTACGTTCTATTTGAACATCATAATTCTAAAGCCTACTATGTTTTGTCAGATTTTTTAAATTTAATATATTTGCATCAATTCTTGATGGCTTCAGTGTCGTTAACCCGACAAAAAACCACTCCGATGAATAATCTTGTTGCACTAAAACTTTCTAAAGTCTTATCAGTTCGTTGAAGAAAACTACTCAACATTAGTCTGTGTGAAGAAAATATTTGTGAAAGTTAAAGTTTTTATAATCTGGCTCAAGAACTCTGCCGATAATCTTTGGTTCAGTGTTTGATGTGAATAAGTATTACTCCATCTTTCTCCCAGAATAATGATTTTGAAGCTATTCAACATATTTTTATGAGAATTTTATGAGTTTGAAAAAGTAATCCAGTAGTTAACAATATTTATTTAGATGTTTTCAGTAATGAAGGCTGACTGTTCAGTGATGATTCTTGCTTACATGAACAGAACAAAGAAATCTCATTAATGAGGTTTTCGTTTAGGACAAGAAATGTGTAAGAAAGTTAAAACAGTAAAAGCCTCACAATCTCCATCTTATGTGGATTATTTTGAACTATTAAACTCTGAAAGTTTAGTAAAAGAGAGACAGTTTTAACTTTTTATCTTTAGTACTGAAACCTGTCTGTTGTCACAGTTCAGCAGCGATGCCTGTCTGTTGCCATGGTTACTGAGCTCAGAGAGGGAAGTGAAACATTTTAAGACCAGTTTGATCCAATCTGAGGAAGAGCAGCAGAACTAGTAGCCTCCTCTGCTGCAGCCAACAGGCTAGAGTTTAGTTGACCTCATATCAACTTTATTAATCTCTCTCTCTCTGCAGTGGGTCGAGCCGGCCCCACCCTGACGGTGCTGCCCCCCTCCAGGGAGGAGCTGCTGAAGGGGAAGGCCACGCTCATGTGCCTGGCCAACAAGGGCTTCCCCTCAGACTGGAGTCTGGCCTGGAAGGTGGACGGCAGCAGCAGCAGCAGCTGGGAGGAGAGCAGGAGCCCCGGGGTGCTGGGGAAGGACGGCAAATACAGCTGGAGCAGCACCCTGAGGCTCCCTAAAGACCAGTGGGAGAAGGTGGGCTCTGTGACCTGTGAGGCCACCCAGGGCTCCCAGACTCCGCTCTCAGAGACACTGAGGAGAGACCAGTGTTCCCAGTCCTGACCTGACTCACTGGGACTCTGCTACTGGTTTCACTCTGATACTGGTCTCAGTCTGCTCTCTGCTACTCTCTCTCTCTCTCTCTCTCTCTCTCTCTCTCTCTCTCTCTCTCTCTCTCTCTCTCTCTCTCTCTCTCTCTCTCTCTCTCTCTTTCTTTCTGGCATCAGACCAATTTAATAGTGTTCAACTTAAAATAGCGATGTTTCATTTGTTGCAATAATCCTTATGCTGTTAATGCTGTAAGACAATAAAACATGATTCATAGAAAAAAGTCTGCATTTTTATTTAACAACATTTTCCTTCACCTATATGTTTATATATAGAAGTTTATAAAAATAAATCTTTATTTCAGACTCAGAAGTATGTCCATATCAAGAGATGTATAAAAAAATATAAAAAATATACATACAAAATACAACACATCTATCATTTTAAGAATTTGTGTGCAAGCGGTCATGCCAGTGTTTTCTGAGTTTAGATGACATAACCCATATCTCAGTAATATTTATGGTGATGGTATCATTAATTAACTCCAGGATTACATCATAACTCTTTCAGGCTGACCTGACAGTTTCTCTGTTTAACATTATTATCTGAATTTAGGTATGAACATGGTGTGAATGGGTGGATGAAAGGGGGACATTTTTATGAAATTATTTAAAAATGTATTCTTTGTTACGCAATACAGTTGTTAGGATGCATGTATATCTTCACCTGAGATAAATCAGGATTCCCATTTTGTAAATGTTTCATTTGTATCAAAACAATATGTAAAATCCTGTCAATATCTGCAAACCTTTAAATGAAAATTAGAGTCTTAGAGTTTGAAATGAATACCTCAATAATAATAAAAACTAAAAATGTCAAAATATCAAAGGTCTACACAAAGGTGCATTGATTTTACATAAAATACTAAACCTTATATCTAATATATGAAACTTAATATGAAACTGATGGAAACCGTCTTCCTGTAATACATTATTTTTACCGTTTTACTGAAAGGAGTCTTAGCTTGTCGGACAACTGTTGATGTGTTTCAATAAAATCTAACTTTAAACTCTTTAATTAGTTTAATTCTAATTATTATAGTTATGTTTTGAGTTAGAATGATTTCATCCAATTTAACATTTAATGTAATTGTTGAAAAACTCAGTTGTTTTAAAGATAATCTGTCAAGAGACTGAAAAAAAAGATTTGGCATTATCTGAATAAATCTAAATTATTATGTCAATATTTCACCACCAGTATTACCCTGTCTCATTAATTGAGAATTAATCTAATTTACTCAACGTTCATTGGACCTGACTTTGAGGGCACTGCTTCAAAACCTGCCAGAACAAACATATCAATAAAATTACTTACTTTTGGAAATTCTATATGTGCATGATTGTGTTACACTTTTCTTCTTCTTGTATTTGTTATACTGTATTAATATATATGTCTAGTGTTGTTGTTTCTGTGCAGCTGTTGAGTCAGATCAGTTCCTCTCCAGCTGAGGAGGTTTTTGTACGACGTTGTATCACTGTGTGAACGGGAAGCTGTTACTCTGCTGACAATAATAATCTCCTGCATCTTCAGTCTGAACTCCACTGATGGTCAGAGTGAAGTCAGTTCCAGATCCACTTCCACTGAAACGGTCGGAAACTCCAGCGTGACGAGTTGTAGCATACCTAATTAAGAGTTTGGGAGATTCTCCAGGTTTTTGAAGGTACCAGTGAAGGTAGTTACTAATATCTGAACTGGCTTTACATCTGATAGAGACAGACTGTCCTGGAGCAACAGACTGAGATCCAGGAGACTGAGTCAGGATGATTTCTCCTGATGAACCTGGAAAACATGAAAAAGAGCAGAAGGGTTATTGAGACAAATCCAGCTTGGAGAAAGATGATCAACATCCGAACAGAAGAGTCTCATTTCTTTAACATGGAGAAGAGATGGAAGAAGGTAAATGCTGCTTGTTCCAGTGTTTCTCCATCATAGCAGAACATCATTGAGGTGAACCTGGTTGCATCCTGAAGCAAAGATTTCAGAAGAGAGTCTCACCCTGAACAAGGAGCCCCAGGGTGGCCAGCAGTAGAAGCAGTGACATCATCATTGTGGTGCCGGCGTGTCAGTGGCTCTGAAAGTCCTGGTCAGTCACTGATCAACACTGGCCTCTTAACGGCTGGGAGCAGAGAGGCAGGACACATATGCAAACACACAGAGTCAGTGAACTGTAGCTGTCCTCAACATGTCATGCTGTTTCCCCCTCAGTGCTGAGAGCATGGACCTACATATTTACATATTCACATGGAGAGGAGATTGAAAAGTCTGGTAGTAAACTGATCCAGTGACTTGTTGACAGTTTTGTTCTGTTTTTCCAGTTTGTTATTATGGTCTTTTTTTTGAAAATTATTAGTTTTATTAATATTAATGCAGGTTTGACAAGTTTGGGTGTTTTGTAATGTGAGGATTTCACAAAGTAAAGCAGTGATGTGTCTTTAGAGAAGGCTGAGGCCTACAAAACTGTTTTGCCTGATACATATTTTCTGTTTAACTGTAACATTACATTGTTGTTTGCAGTACACTTTTCAACCACTCTCAGCAGATTACTTTCTCTCTAGAACATTGTAAATGTAGATATGAGCCTATGAAAGACAAAAGAGCTTTAGATTTAGAACAGTGTGTACATCACATCCAAAAATTTACTATGAAAAAAGTTTTTGCCATTTGATGCAAATGCTTCATTTTGAGATGTGTTGATGGCATTTTGAATGCAGTGTTTCATTTTGAAGGAGATGTGAGGCATTTAGCATTTTGTGTGTGCCGTTTTGAGAATTGTGTAAAAGTAAATTTTGAAAAAGGAGACATAGTTGTGAAAACGGTGTAAGCTGTTGGTAAAAACTGTAAGCCGATTCGACAGACTGCAGACCGGACAGCATATGCCGGAGACAAACATGGAGAAGTGAAGCGTTGCTGAGTGCCAGTTGGAAATGATGACACAAAAGATCATTTTGTTCGTATGAAGACTACATGGTGGTAAAAAAATAATGGATGGCAACATGCAAAACACTTGGGTCGAATCATTCAACATCTTCCGATTTCTTTTTTGATATTTGAAGCTGCTTAACCTAAAATCTAAGAAAAGTACATGGCTAACGTTATAGCAGAGAAATCTTGGGGTAACCTTTAATAACAGTAAAAGCACAACCTTGTGAGTGAATGAAACCGTTTATTCCTTCGTTGATGTTATTTTATTTTATGCAAACTGTTCCGTTCTCTCTCACACACATGCAGGCACAGATTATTCCTCCATAAAGTGAGTAACTTCACTATAGAACTCTAGGACCTATTTCTGGCAGACTGGCACACTATGTTTATGTTTTTTTTTTTTCTTTTACATTTATCTTTTTATTTCATTTAGACATAATACATTATGAAAGTATTAAACTGCTGGGTCAGTGTTATTATGTTCAGTAGCACGTGATAAAACCTGTTTAAAAAAGGCATTCATGATTTGTGCAATTTAAATGTAATATTACACTGTTGTGTATGACTTGGAACTTGACTTGGGACTTGACTCGGACATCCAAAACAGTGACTTGGTCCTACCTCTGAAGATCATGTGGTCTGACTGAAAGCTCAACAGTTAATGGATGGACGTTGTGAAGAGATTGTTTTGTTGTTTCTAAAGTCAAGAATGAACTTTTGGTCTCAGTGTATTTGTTGCGTTTTTGAGTTGCATGTATGGGAAAATGGTTTTTTGCATGAACTTTATATAGATGTGATTATGGATTTATGTATTATTTTTTTGTTTCAAGTTGACTCCTTGGTTGTTTTGGCATGAATCTGATAAGAACATGAGATTGTAATGTGATCTGAATGGATGGTGTCATCTTGAGTTAGCTGTGTGATTCAGCTGTCTGTGCTCTCTCTGCAGGTGATGGTTAGAGCAACTGGGAACAGCTGAGGATGTTCCCAGTAGCAGGAGGTTATTTAAGTCTGGAGGCAGTGCAGCCCTCTCTCTGGCTGACTCTCCACTCTGCTGCAGCTTTGCTCCTCTCCCGTCTGCTTTAGTTCTCTACTCTGCTCCTATCAACCTTTACAACACCTGCACACACATATTTACCACTCATGCACATCACACAAACTGACTTTACTGATATCCACATCCCATACTTTAATTACTTAAGTTAACCCTTTAATTTAGGTTAATTTGTTTGAATGAATATTTTTTGTAAAAACTTGACCATGGTGTGTCTCCCTTTTATTGTAAAATGTTAAGTGTGTAAATGTAAATATAAAGTGTGTGTGTGTGTTTGTGTGTGTGTGTGTGTGTGTGTGTCATTGAAGTGTATCAGTCTCTGCAGTAGCTTCCAGCTGCAGCAGTCAGTTCAGTTTCTGTTCAGTCTGACTGAGGGAGGTTTTGCACGCTTTTTCACTGTGTGAACACATACTGACTGTTGGGAATGTGAAGACTCTGACAGTAGTAAACTGCTGCATCTTCAGTCTGGACTCCATTGATGGTCAGAGTGAAGTCAGAGTTTGATCCACTGCCTGTAAAACGATCTGGAATCCCCTGATTGTCGATTGCTAGCATAGTAAATGAGCGTTAGGAGTTTCTCCATCTCTCTGTTGGTACCAGTGTAGATAGCTCCCACCATGAACATTCTGACTGGTCCTACAGCTGATGGAGACGGAGCCTCCCAGAGCAGAGCTCACTGCTCCAGGCTGAGTCACTGTGTACTGACCGCTGGACTCTGAGGATACAGAGACAAAAACATAAAGCAGCGCCACGGTTTAGTCGGCTTCATTTCAGAGGGACGGATGTTGATAGAGGAGAGGAGTTTGATTCTCTGGACTTTTACCTGAAGCAGCAGCAGAGGAGAGTCCAGATGAGGACGGAGATCAAAGTCATGTTTTTGATGAGGAGGATTTCTGTGTCTTCTGTTGTCATGAAGGACAGCTGTCAGTCATCCAGTGTTCAACTCTCAGGACTATAAACTCTCCCAGAGCACGGAACACGGTGCTGCTGATGCAAAGTGGCTCTCTATGGAAATGCTCTGACTGACTCCAACAGGGACTTGGATTACTCTGATGATGCTGATCATCAATGGATCAATCACTTTATCAGAGCATTGATTAGGATCTTTCAATAACACTTTGACTTCTTGACAAATCTTCCAAAATGTTTGATTTAGACTTCCCAGGACCAGCTGGAACATATAAAAGAAGTCTTTATTCCCTATGCCAAACAGCTATTGAACACAGAATAACTGCACCAGGAAACACTTGTTATTTTTAAGATTTGCTCTGTTGTATTTTTATTGCTGTCACCTTCCCCTTTGTACAATGATTTTTTATTGTATTTTGCATATTCTGTAGGTTTTTAATGGTGTTCTGTGTTATGTGCATTGTATGAACATTTGCTGTAATCTGGGAAAAGCAAGGACAAATGTCCACCGAGGTGGACAACAAAATTAATCTAATTTCTTCTGTAATTGAAAACAGATTATATAAACGGACAATATACACTTGATTTGAAATCAATATAAATAAAAAGCATATATTCTGGAAATCTGCAGCACTGTGTTATTGTCAGTTCTCTTTTCATTTGATCGAGATTTTCCAAACAGCCTCATTTTGGTGAGTTTGTTTGTGTCAAAGTCAGAGAGCCGTGGTTCTCTACAGTGAGAGGTTTTTGTACGGCGGCTCAATGACTTTGTATCACTGTGGTTGACTTTGGTGGAGGAACCAGACTGAATGTTGGAAGTAAGTCAAACTTTTAAAAAACTTTTTATTTCAGGAGCTATTTTTCTTCCTTTTACTTTCTGCACTGTTAACTTTCCTTTTTGTGAAATATTAATCCATCATTTTAAAGAAATATATCACTGTAAGAGGCAAAAGATTGCTTTTGAAATAGTAAAACAAAAGTTCATCGCAAAGAAAATGAAATATTGAGTCAGAGGATAAATCATTATTTCCAGCTTTAATGGTAAGTAGCATCTTGAGGGTTTGTAGGTTTAGTTCAGTCTGATAAAGTCAGAGAGCCGTACAGTGAGAGGTTTTGTACGTATGCTCAATGACTTTGTATCACTGTATTAATGCTCGTGGAGGAACTAGACTGAATGTTGGAAGTAAAAGTTTCTGCACAAATACTAAAACTATAATTAAAATATTGTGCACGTTTTAAATTCTGCTACAGTTGATAAATCATACGTATTCATGTTTTTATTTCTCCTCCCTTTATCGTGGAGACTAACCTGTAGAGTAGCTTCACTAAACATTTTTACACATTTCGTCAAACTGGAAATTTGCGATTTGAAGTGTGGAAAGATAAAACTCGAAAACCGTTCTACAAGATCTTGCCTTTAATTTTCCACTAATGATAACCATGAAGCAAATGAAGATTTGAAGATTCAAACACCACACATACTGATTGTTGATGTAATGCCAACTCTGACAGTAGTAAACTGCTGCATCTTCAGTCTGGACTCCACTGATGGTCAGAGTGAAGTCAGAGTTTGATCCACTGCCTGTAAAACGATCTGGAATCCCTGATTGTCGAGTGCTAGTATAGTAAATTAGCAGTTTAGGAGTTTCTCCATCTCTCTGTTGGTACCAGTGTAGATAGTTCCCATTATAAACCTTCTGACTGGTCCTACAGCTGATGGAGACGGAGCCTCCCAGAGCAGAGCTCACTGCTCCAGGCTGAGTCACTGTGACCTGGCCTCTGGACTCTGAGGATACAGAGACAAAAACATAAAGCAGCGTCACGGTTTAGTCGGCTTCATTTCAGAGGGACGGATGTTGATAGAGGAGAGGAGTTTGATTCTCTGGACTTTACCTGTGAAGCAGCAGCAGAGGAGAGTCCAGATGAGGACGGAGATCAAAGTCATGTTTTTGATGAGGAGGATTTCTGTGTCTTCTGTTGTCATGAAGGACAGCTGTCAGTCATCCAGTGTTCAACTCTCAGGACTATAAACTCTCCCAGAGCACTGGAGCATGGTGCTGCTGATGCAAAGTGGCTCTCTATGGAAATGCTCTGACTGACTCCAACAGGGACTTGGATTACTCTGATGATGCTGTTCATCAATGGATCAATCACTTTATCAGAGTATTGATTAGGAATATGTGGCTGCTCATTTGTACGAGTCTTTGGTTTGAGTCCATAAGCTATTTTAGGGGTACCAAATATATATATTAAGTATTTGTTACAAACCACCTACCCTCCATAGGTTTGCTTCTACAACAGACTAACGGTACTCATACAACAATAAACACAAGACCACTCATTCAGTGTTAACCTACATTTTGTTTATCGATGTACATGAATAATATCTCCTCTTTGAGGATAAAGGTGGGTTTAAAAATGTACGAATATATTTGCTAAAAGTAGGGGGCTCGAGGCTTAATATTAAGGGGACACTGGCCACCCACTCCCAGAACCACTGATTCACTACAACACAAATCAGTCAAATCACTGTGAGACAGATTTAAAGAAAAATTATTATATTTCATTCTTCATCAACAATAAAAATGGTTTTGATAATTATTTACATTTGGGCCGCATTTATTGGGGAATTTTTCTTCAGAAATATTTCAATTATTTTCACTGAAAGAGAAATTGATATTGTTAGTAGATGTTTAACATTTCATTTCAAGTAAAGATTGAATACATTTTCCTAGTTTGTGAATCAAGTTTTAAACATTTTAACCAGTTATGACATAAACTGGGTAAACTAAGAATGTGTTTTGGTGAGTTTGTTTGTGTCAAAGTCAGAGAGCCGTGTGTCTCTACAGTGAGAGGTTTTTGTACGGCGGCTCAATGACTTTGTATCACTGTGGTACACGTTCGGTGGAGGAACCAGACTGGAATTTGGAAGTAAGTCAAATGTTTTTTTATTTCAGGAGCTATTTTTCTTTGTATTCTTTTATATTCAACAGTCTAAGAAAAATTGTTGCCTTTCAATATTCATGGATATGGATTTCCACAAAAAGTTTGCCATAAGACTCAAAGTTCACTTTAGCAACAGAAATTCAAAAAGTAATTGTAAGTAAAACATTAAATGAGGATACATCATTATTATCCAACTTTAATGGTAAAGTAGCATCTTGAGGGCTTGTAGGTTTAGTTCAGTCTGACAAAGTCAGAGAGCCGTGTCTCTCTACAGTGAGAGGTTTTTGTACGGCGGCTCAATGACTTTGTATCACTGTGGTACACGTTCGGTGGAGGAACCAGACTGGAATTTGGAAGTAAGTTCCTGCAAAACAATAGTTAATACCTTATTGTGAAGTAATGTTTTAAATTACATTTTTGGATGGGCAGATAAATGTTTTCTTGATGAAATGTATTCATGTTTTTATTCATTCTCCTTTATCATGGAGACTAACTCAGAGCAGCCTCAATAAACATTTCTGTCAATTTAAATAACTTGATGATGAACACAAAACTTATATTCTACTTAAAATGTTTGTAAAGGTTAGTCTTTAATGTTACACTATAAATATAATGTCATATTGTTGCAAATTTAGTTTGAAATCTTTTGAACAGTTTGTTAAATAATGACTGAAATCCACATGAAGTACATTTCATTGTTGTCAGTTGATTATTTGTATTTGTTTGTTTCCACTAAATACTCTAAATTAATGTATAGTTATGGTTTTAGAATTTGTGAAATATTTGACATTTTATTTCCAGTGTATAGTTTGATATATCTCAGCTCATTGTGTAGATGATTCTCTCTGTGCTGATTTACATGAGAGGCTTCTTAAAGGGAAGTGAAACAATGTGTGAGTGAGTGACTGGTGGAGCAGAAAAACCATCTGACAGAAACTCCTTAAAGGAGAAAACCAACTCTCACACAGTCAAGGTGTCCAAGTGTCTGCTGGTTGATTGACAGCTGTGTGGTCCCTGTCCTCTAAGCTGATTGGTGTCTCCTAGGTGATGTCCGTCCCACCCTGACGGTGCTGCCCCCCTCCAGTGAGGAGCTGCTGAAGGGGAAGGCCACGCTCATGTGCCTGGCCAACAAGGGCTTCCCCTCAGACTGGAGTCTGGCCTGGAAGGTGGACGGCAGCAGCAGCAGCAGCAGCTGGGAGGAGAGCAGGAGCCCCGGGGTGCTGGGGAAGGACGGCAAATACAGCTGGAGCAGCACCCTGAGGCTCCCTAAAGACCAGTGGGAGAAGGTGGGCTCTGTGACCTGTGAGGCCACCCAGGGCTCCCAGACTCCGCTCTCAGAGACACTGAGGAGAGACCAGTGTTCCCAGTCCTGACCTGACTCACTGGGACTTTGCTACTGGTTTCACTCTGATACTGATCTCAGTCTGCTCTCTGCTACTCTCTCTCTCTCTCTCTCTCTCTCTCTCTCTCTCTCTCTCTCTCTCTCTCTCTCTCTCTGGCATCAGACCAATTTAACAGTGTTCAACTTGAAATAGTGATGCTTTATTTGTTGCAATAATCCTTATGCTGTTAATGCTGTAAGACAATAAAACATAATTCAAATGAAAAAGTATGCATCTTTATTTAACAACAGTTTCTTTCACCTGGCTATATGTTTAGATATAGAAGTTTATAAAAATAAATATGTATTTCAGACTCACAAGTAGGTCCATATCAAGAGATATACAGTTTATATGAAAAAATATAAAAATATACATACATACAAATTACAACGATTTTAAGGATTTATGTTCAAGCGGTTACATCATAGAGGATTATATCAAAACTCTTTAAGGCTGACCTTACAGTTTCTCTGTTTAACATTATTATCTGAATTTAGGTATGAACATGGTGTGAATGGGTGGATAAAAGGGGGACATTTTTATGAAATAATTTAAAACTGTAGTCTAAGTTACTCAATACCATTTTTAGAATTTGAAATAAATTGTAGAGCATCGTCAATATATAGTTATAGCATAATTCTGAACTGAGATTTATAAACCAAAGATTTAATGTCAGTGTTGCAGGTTTTTTGAAGAACACCAGAAAAACACCAATAGTGTTTTATTATTGAGTTATTCATGTGCTGCTTTACAATGTTGTTATCACACAAGTTAGTGTTTTTGAAATCTGACATTTTTGTAATATGTCATTAAATCGTAAAAAATCCTATCTTATATTTTAAGTATTCTAACAAAGTTCAACCCTTTTTATTTAAAGTAATGCATGTACTGTGTATCTTCATCTGAGATGAATCAGGATTTCTAATTCGTAAATATTTCATATGTATCAAATCAATATGTAAAATCCTGTCAGTATATCTGCAAACCATTTAATGCAAATGGTTTTAGAATTTGAAATGAATACCTCAATAAAAATAGAAATAATTATGAAAATAAAAAAATTCTACACGAAGGTACATTGAATGTACATAAAATACTAAACCTTAAATCAAATTTGTGAAACTTAATATGAAACTAATGCAAACAGTCTTACTGTAATGCATTATTTTTACCGTTTCACTGAAAGGAGTCTTAGCTTGTTGGACAACTCTTGATGTATTTCACTAAAATATAACTTTAAACCCTTTAATTAGTTTAATCCTAATTATTCTAGTTATGTTTTGATTTAGAATGATTTCATTAAATTTGAAATTCAAGATAATTGTTGAAATACTCAATTATTGTAAAAATAATCTGTCAAAAGACAGAAACGATATGTCATCTGAATAGCTATACTTACTAAATAAATTACGTAATTTTGGAAATTCTATAGCTGCATGATTGTGTTACACTTTTCTTCTTCTTGTATTTGTTATACTGTATTAATACGTATGTCTAGTGGTGTTGTTTCTGTGCAGCTGTTGAGTCAGATCAGTTCCTCTCCAGCTGAGGAGGTTTTTGTATGACGTTGTATCACTGTGTGAACGGGAAGCTGTTACTCTGCTGACAATAATAATCTCCTGCATCTTCAGTCTGAACTCCACTGATGGTCAGAGTGAAGTCAGTTCCAGATCCACTTCCACTGAAACGGCCTGAAACTCCAGTCTGAAGGCTTGTAGCACGATAAATCAAAAGTTTAGGAGATTCTCCAGGTTTTTGAAGGTACCAGTTTAGGTAAGTACCAGCACTAGAACTGGCTTTACATCTGATAGAGACAGACTGTCCTGGAGCAACAGACTGAGATCCAGGAGACTGAGTCAGGATGATTTCTCCTGATGAACCTGGAAAACATGAAAAAGAGCAGAAGGGTTATTGAGACAAATCCAGCTTGGAGAAAGATGATCAACATCCAAACAGAAGAGTCTCATTTCTTTAACATGGAGAAGAGATGGAAGAAGGTAAATGCTGCTTGTTCCAGTGTTTCTCCATCATAGCAGAACATCATTGAGGTGAACCTGATTGCATCCTGAAGCAAAGTTTTCAGAAGAGAGTCTCACCCTGAACAAGGAGCCCCAGGGTGGCCAGCAGTAGAATCAGTGACATCATCATCATGCTGCCCGCGTGTCAGTGGCTCTGAAAGTCCTGGACAGTCACTGATCAACACTGGCCTCTTAACGGCTGGGAGCAGAGAGGCAGGACACATATGCAAACACACAGAGTCAGTGAACTGTAGCTGTCCTCAACATGTCATGCTGTTTCCCCCTCAGTGCTGAGAGCATGGACCTACATAATTACATATTCACATGGAGAGGAGATTGAAAAGTCTGGTAGTAAACTGATCCAGTGACTTGTGGACAGTTTTGTTCTGTTTTTCCAGTTTGTTATTATGGTCTTTTTTTTGAAAATTATTAGTTTTATTAATATTAATGCAGGTTTGACAAGTTTGGGTGTTTTGTAATGTGAGGATTTCACAAAGTAAAGCAGTGATGAGTCTTTAGAGAAGGCTGAGGCCGAGGATCTCAGATGACATGCTTGAGAAAAAACCATAAGCTATTTCTCGGTCTTTCACTCACTTTCAATTGCATACAACTCTTTTTTACACTACACCCAATTCTCTACATAAGAACAAAATCTAACAGGAAGTGACTTGATTTCCTTTCCCAAACACAACTAATCAAAATGCTACACTTATTTACCAGGGCAGACACACACACTCCTCAGATGTGCAAACACTTTATGCTTACCTGAACACTAACCATTCACTGCTTTAGTATAGGCCTATACATAGGTCAAAGGTCAGATTACCTGTTTTGAACAATGGATGCCAACAACAGACAGAGAGCAAGGGAAGGACGACAATGAGGAGGAGGAAGAGAAAGAAGGAAAGCGGAGGAGGAAGAGAAAGAAGGAGAGCCATCTCTGATGATCAGACTTATTCATCATGTGATCAACCACGGATTGACCAATGAGAGAAGCCCATCTTGAGTAGCTTTACAGTGGCATCCATACTTCAAACCTTCAGAAATGAGAACAGGCATGCAACTAATGACTATTTCAGCATTATAAATCTATCAGATTTTGTTTTGCACAAAGTGCATACAATACCCCGCCGGACACACACACACACACACACACACACACACACACACACACACACACACACACACACACACACACACACACACATTCTTTTTTCTAAATATGATACCTTTGGTTTACATATGTTTGTACTATTGTTTTCTTGTTCCATACTACTGTATACAACACTGAGCTCCTCTTACAAACGTAATGTTTTGCCCAATACATATTTTCTGTTTTACTGTAACATTACATTGTTGTTTGCAGTGCACTTTTCAACCCCTCTCAGCAGATTACTTTCTCTCTAGAACATTGTAAATGTAGATATGAGCCTATGAAAGACAAAAGAGCTTTAGATTTAGAACAGTGTGTACATCACATCCAAAAATTTACTATGAAAAAAGTTTTTGCCATTTGATGCAAATGCTTCATTTTGAGATGTGTTGATGGCATTTTGAATGCAGTGTTTCATTTTGAAGGAGATGTGAGGCATTTAGCATTTTGTGTGTGCCGTTTTGAGAATTGTGTGTAAAGTTTTGAAAAAAGGAGACATAGTTGTGAAAACGTGTGTAAGCTGTAGGTAAAAACTGTAAGCCGATCTGACAGACTGCAGACCGGACAGCATATGCCGGAGACAAACATGGAGAAGTGAAGTTATGTTGCTGAGTGCCAGTTGGAAATGATGACACAAAAGATCATTTTGTTCGCGTATGAAGACTACATGGTGGTAAAAAAAATAATTGATGGCAACATGCAAAACACTTGGGTCGAATACATTCAACATCTTCCGATTTCTTTTTTGATATTTGAAGCTGCTGTTAACCTAAAATCTAAGAAAAGTAAATGGCTAACGTTATAGCAGAGAAATCTTGGGGTAACCTTTAGTAACAGTAAAAGCACAACCTTGTGAGTGAATGAAACCGTTTATTCCTTCGTTGATGTTATTTTATTTTATGCAAACTGTTCCGTTCTCTCTCACACACATGCAGGCACAGATTATTCCTCCATAAAGTGAGTAACTTCACTATAGAACTCTAGGACCTATTTCTGGCAGACTGGCACACTATGTTTATGTTTTTTTTTTTTTTTACATTTATCTTTTTATTTCATTTAGACATAATACATTATGAAAGTATTAAACTGCTGGGTCAGTGTTATTATGTTCAGTAGAACGTGATACAACCTGTTTAAAAAAGGCATTCATGATTTGTGCAATTTAAATGTAATATTACACTGTTGTGTATGACTTGGAACTTGACTTGGGACTTGACTCGGACATCCAAAACAGTGACTTGGTCCCACCTCTGAAGATCATGTGGTATGACTGAAAGCTCAACAGCTACTGGATGGACGTTGTGAGATTGTTTTGTTGTTTATAAAGTCAAGAATGAACTTTTGGTCTCAGTGTATTTGTTGCGTTTTTGAGTTGCATGTTTTTTTGCATGAACTTTATATAGATGTGATTATGGATTTATGTATTATTTTTTTGTTTCAAGTTGACTCCTTGTTTTTTTTGGCATGAATCTGATAAGAACATGAGATTCTAATGTGATATGAATGGATGGTGTCATCTTGAGTTAGCTGTGGGATTCAGCTGTCTGTGCTCTCTCTGCAGGTGATGGTTAGAGCAACTGGGAACATCTGAGGATGTTCCCAGTAGCAGGAGGTTATTTAAGTCTGGATGCAGTGCAGCCCTCTCTCTGGCTGACTCTCCACTCTGCTGCAGCTTTGCTCCTCTCCCGTCTGCTTTAGTTATCTACTCTGCTCCTATCAACCTTTACAACACCCACACACACATATGTTCCACTCATGCACATCACACAATACTGACTTTACTGAAATCCACAGCCCATACATTAGTTAAAGTTAAGCCTTTAATTTGGTTTAATTTGTTTAAATATATACTGTATATTTTGTGTCTCCCTTTTGTTGAATCATGTCGTGTGTGTGTGTGTGTGTGTGTGTGTGTGTGTGTGTGTCCTCAGTGAAGTGTATCAGTCTCTGCAGTAGCTTCCAGCTGCAGCAGTCAGTTCAGTTTCTGTTCAGTCTGACTGAGGGAGGTTTTTTTACGACGCTTTTTCACTGTGTGAACACATACTGACTGTTGATATAGTGATAACTCTGACAGTAGTAAACTGCTGCATCTTCAGTCTGGACTCCACTGATGGTCAGAGTGAAGTCAGAGTTTGATCCACTGCCTGTAAAACGATCTGGAATCCCCTAATTGTCGAGTGCTAGTATAGTAAATGAGCAGTTTAGGAGTTTCTCCATCTCTCTGTTGATACCAGGCTAACCTGTAAATATTTTCTATCTTCTGACTGGTCCTACAGCTGATGGAGATGGAGCCTCCCAGAGCAGAGCTCACTGCTCCAGGCTGAGTCACTGTGACCTGGCCTCTGGACTCTGAGGATACAGAGACAAAAACATAAAGCAGCGTCACGGTTTAGTCGGCTTCATTTCAGAGGGACGGATGTTGATAGAGGAGAGGAGTTTGATTCTCTGGACTTTACCTGTGAAGCAGCAGCAGAGGAGAGTCCAGATGAGGACGGAGATCAAAGTCATGTTTTTGATGAGGAGGATTTCTGTGTCTTCTGTTGTCATGAAGGACAGCTGTCAGTCATCCAGTGTTCAACTCTCAGGACTATAAACTCTCCCAGAGCACTGGAGCATGGTGCTGCTGATGCAAAGTGGCTCTCTATGGAAATGCTCTGACTGACTCCAACAGGGACAGGGGGTTTCCTCTTCAGTGCTGAGAACACTGACTTTATAAATTATTCATGATATAATGCATAAAGAAATTGAGAAATTGGATTGGTTTACATTGGCAATTTGGGTGAAGTTGATTCTGTTGAATTACTAAAACCTATTAAACTGCATAGTCTTCATCACACAGCCAATGTGCATTTGTGTTCTCATTTGAGATCCATACACACAATTATCTGTGCACTTGTTTTATTGATGTAAAATATTTTTTTCAGGGTTGACAGAGAATGAGAGAACACTTGTTTGAGTATGTCGACATTTCAGTAATCAGCCCTAATGCAGAACATCTGTTTCCCTCAAACAAGCCCTGACAAACATGAACAATGTGGGAAACAGAGGAACAAGTCATTACAACCAACTGCAATACAGTTTTTTGCCCTTTGCTTGAACACGTTTTGCAAAACTTGGCTCATTGTGTCGAAACTCTACACTCAAGCAAATAAGACACAACACTGAGAAATAAACCATTCACATCTATGTCAAATTGAAACTCTGCTATCAAAACAATCCTTTGTCAAAATGTCATTCTGATGACAAAATGATACCCATTTGCATCATATGAATACACTTTCAGATCAGCAGCAACACACTAGTCTACTTTATATAAAAAACAGTAGTCTTGGGCGCCAGGATAGCTCAGTTGGTAGAGCGGGCGCCCATATATAGAGGTTTACTCCTCGACGCAGCCGCAGCAGGTTCGACTCCAACCTGCGTCCCTTTGCTGCATGTCATTCCCCCTCTCTCTCCCCTTTTAGGTCTTCAGCTGTCCTGTCAAATAAAGGTCTAAAAATGCCCCAAAAAATAATCTGCAGTCTTATGTTTTTATTCAGTTCCACACATGGTATGTTTTCACAACAACCAAAAAATGAAATACTGAATTCAAAATCATTACATTACAGTAGTATATTTTACAGTACAGTAAATTCAGTTAAATCAAAAATAAAACAAACAATACACTACTGTAAACACAGAAAAACACAATTGTGCGCAAGTGGGCTAATGGATCCTGCCGTCTGTTGGGGTCTGGCCACAGGATCTCATCAACATCACATGCAATGTCTTCTCTCGCTAAGCATCGGGGAAAATATCCCCTTGTGTGCCGAATCCATCCCTGGATTGACATCACCTCACTTTCTCCGCAGGCCTGTTCCATTGCCTGCAGAAGAGGCATACGGGCATGTGGTTGGCGGTCATATACGCGCCATCTCCAAGCGTAAAAAAATATCCTCCATAGCATTTAGAAATGGCGAGTAAGGGGGCAAGTACACAACTTCAAATTGATCATGGTTGGTGAACCAGTTCTGGACCAGAGCAGCCTGATGGAAACTAACATTATCCCAGACAACAACAAACCTGGGCTGCTCTGGTCCATCCTGTACAACTGCATCACGAAGTGCATCTAGAAATGTGATTATGTGTTGCACATTATAGGGACCCAGTTTGGCATGATGGTGCAGTAACCCTCGAAGACTCATGGCGGCACACAATGTGATATTTCCCCCGCGCTGCCGCGGGACGTGCACAATTGCCCTTTGGCCAATTATATTAGGTTAAATCCAGCCTCGTCAATGTAAATACATTCATTCAGCTGGGCAGCTCCATCCATGTCCAAGATTCTCTGTAACAAAAAATACATATTGTGGATGGCTTTACTCAAAGCACACACCTACACTACTACACATACAGAACCGACCCACCCCACCACACAGGTACCTGTTTAGCTTTCGGAATGTATCTATGTGGTACTAATCCAGTTATTCATCTCTTACTGGACTGCACCCATTCTTTATTGTAAATGTAAAGGACTGAAACACTTACCTGTACATATTCATGTCGAAGTTCTTTGACCCTCACACTGTTCCTCTCAAATGGGACCATGTACAATTGCTTCATGGTCATGTTGTGCTTTACCAAGATGCGTCTGATAGTTGTAATGCTTACTCGATTCATGTTGTTGAATACTTGCCTATCTGCAAGTATTTGTTGCTGTAGCTGGTGGACACGGATTGCATTGTTTGCTCTGACTAGGTTCACTATGGCAAGTTCCTGCTGTTGGGTGAACAGGCGTTGGCGTCCACCCCCACTAGGTCTTCTAGCCATTCTGTAGAAAAATGCAACCACAAATTGTTCTCGTTTGCTTCTTTTTTACAGTACTGTGTACACTGAACTTTATTGTATTTACCATACACAGTACTGAAACATCTCAACACGTTATCACGGTATGTTTCACAAAACTACCACTTTTGTTGGAAAAGGAGCATTAGCCACCCTGGAATACAATACATGTGATACAGTAACGTCATATGGTACAGTACTGTAAATACTCTAGATACAGTCTGAGTAGAGTATAGAGTTGAAGACATACCTGTTTTCCAGTCGGAATGTCCTTATTAGGGATGAAACTGGGAAACGGCTTAGATTAGGATGGACTCTCTGCCCAGCTTCCCTCATAGTCAGGCCATGGTTTATGACATGGTCCACCAAAGTTGCTCTTATGTCATCCGAAATAATGGTCCTTGCGTGGCCTCTTCGACCACGTCCTCCTCTCTCTCTCTATCTCTGTCTTCCTCTTCCTCTGCCTCTAGCTCTCCCTGCCTCCATGCTTGCAAAGTTCTCAAAATGCCTTAACTGAGGCCTTTTTGTAGCTGGCTGATTGGTGTTCCGTTTTGTAAGTAAGTATTTTCAGGTGTGTGTCTCTACGTCTTTTCAATTAACCAATGTGTGTTGTATTTTGAATAGATGTGTTTTCCCAATGTAATGTCGCCGAGATTTCATTTTTGAACTAAGTGTCTTATGTATGAAATAGTGTGTAGTGTCTAGGAGCAAGTGTGTTGCAGAAAGCAGCAAGTGTGTTACAGAATTGCAACTAAAGTGCAAAGCAGCGCTTTTGTTTAAGGTATGGTTACACTTTGTTTAAGGTATAGTAACAACAACTTCAAGTTATGTTACTTTGGTTTAAGCATGTGTCTATACTGTTCAAGCAACGGGCGAAAACTGTAAGAGCCCACCCCTGTTTGTTTCATTAGCGATATAAGTTGACACACGTTCTTCTCATCATATTCTGTTCAAAGTTCCCAAAACAAATACTGTCTTCTCTCTGTTGTTGTCTTGCTGCTGCTGTTTAGCTCTGCATGTTGAATTAGTGCTTGTGTTTGTTGCTCGTGTTCTGTCGTCGTTTGACACCATGCTTGTGTGCTAGACTGTATGTCATTTCTGTTCTGCTTGCTGTGATTGGGTGGAAGTAGTGGAGGTGTTGGAAATGTTTGGATGTTTGCTGTCATCTTTTTAACTGACAATATGACAATGAAATTGACATTTCTCTTTTAGCCCTTACACCCTCTCTTAAGAGGCTTTGCCTTTTGCAAAGCTGCCATTGTAAATGTATATGTGTTTTAAATAACATGCCTGGATAAATACAGGATGAAAAAATAATAATTAAAAACTCAGACAGTTCTGTGTCCACAATGAAACTAATAATGAAACACGTTGTTTTGGTAACTGTAATGGGACTATGTTTACAAACTCTTGGTCATTTATTGTATTTGTGTGTGTGTGTGTGTGTGTGTGTGTGTGTGTGTGTGTGTGTGTGTGTGTGTGTGTGTGTGTGTGTGTGTGTGTGTGTGTGTGTCCTCAGTGAAGTGTATCAGTCTCTGCAGTAGCTTCCAGCTGCAGCAGTCAGTTCAGTTTCTGTTCAGTCTGACTGAGGGAGGTTTTTGTGCGACGCTTTTTCACTGTGTGAACACACCCCCACTGTGATAACTCTGACAGTAGTAAACTGCTGCATCTTCAGTCTGGACTCCACTGATGGTCAGAGTGAAGTCAGAGTTTGATCCACTGCCTGTAAAACGATCTGGAATCCCTGATTGTCGAGAGCTAGCACCGTAAATGAGCAGTTTAGGAGTTTCTCCATCTCTCTGTTGGTACCAGGCTAAACCTTTGTAGCTGCTCCAAACATGAACATTCTGACTGGTCCTACAGCTGATGGAGACGGAGCCTCCCAGAGCAGAGCTCACTGCTCCAGGCTGAGTCACTGTGACCTGGCCTCTGGACTCTGAGGATACAGAGACAAAAACATAAAGCAGCGTCACGGTTTAGTCGGCTTCATTTCAGAGGGACGGATGTTGATAGAGGAGAGGAGTTTGATTCTCTGGACTTTACCTGTGAAGCAGCAGCAGAGGAGAGTCCAGATGAGGACGGAGATCAAAGTCATGTTTTTGATGAGGAGGATTTCTGTGTCTTCTGTTGTCATGAAGGACAGCTGTCAGTCATCCAGTGTTCAACTCTCAGGACTATAAACTCTCCCAGAGCACTGGAGCATGGTGCTGCTGATGCAAAGTGGCTCTCTATGGAAATGCTCTGACTGACTCCAACAGGGACTTGGATTACTCTGATGATGCTGTTCCTCAATGGATCAATCACTTTATCAGAGTATAGTAAATGTTAGATTTAGGCTCCCAAGGACCTGCTAGAACATTTACAAGAAGCATTTTATTCCCTATGCCATACAGCCATTGAACACAGAATGACTGCATCAGGGAACCAGGGCCGTCGGACTGGGGGTAAAACCAATACTGATTACCAGGGCCCAAGGGGAGAGAGGATATTTTCATTTCCTAATTAAATTTCATAATGCATGTCAGATGAAATGTAAAGTTAGTGTATTGGCTGAATAACTTGGTTGATTGACTGACTACATTTTTGTATACAAAAAAAGACTATCTAAGGTCTCACCCACCCCTTGCTAATGCGCCAAATGGTTTAGTCCATCTGCACGCATTTTATTTATGTTAATTCAGTTGAGCATCTGGAGCGCAAACTTGTGCTGTAGAAATGTCTTTCTCAAAGAAAGTCAAATCATGCTACCAAAAAAGAAAGGAAAGACAGGAGAAGGAGAGAAAACACAATGAGGGGAAACAATTGGTAACTGACTTCTTTTCAAAAAAAAAAGGTGAGCACAAACTAGAAAACGAAATCCATGGTGCTAAACTGCTTGAATATCTCCTTGACCATTAGTGCTAAAAACGGACTGAGATAAGCCATTGAAAGAACAGAACATACACTTTCAAAAGATAATTTGGTTATAAATGTAATCTGAATAAATAAACTACACTAACTATGCTGTTTGCATACAACACACCATTATAATAGCCTCATTTGAAACATGTTTAATTTAAAATGAATAGACTATAATGTCTATAATTAGCAATAATAGGCTAATCAGTGTCATAGGTAGGTTGGTAGTTCATCAGTAGATATATATCATGTCAACATTATAGTTATGTCTGATTTAGTAGAAGCAGATCTTAACATTGTGAAACACATGGCCCTCAGTTTCAGAAACCGTCCCACCAGGGAGTGGAGTAGCAACAGACCCCTCATCCTCCTCTTTGGATTTGAGACAAGGGGAGCTTATATCAAAATTAATGCAAACCATGTTTAGCCATTTTGACTGAAAGGTGTTAAGTAACACTAACATTTTAGTATGTTTTATTATATTAGGTTACAATTAGGATAAGAGGTTAATATCAAATGTATCCTTTATAGAGAAAGATGATAGAGAAGATCTGATTGATTTTTTTTTTTTTTTTGGGGGGGGGGTTGAGGAACATGAGGGCCCATCCGGACTGCCAATGCATAGGGCCCAGGATCTTGTACTACGCCTCTGCAGGGAGCACTTGTTATTTTATAAGATTTGCTTTCTTGTATTATTCATAGAACTTATCTGCTACTACCTGCCCATTTACACTATTGTATATTGTATTCTGTATATTCTGTATGTTTTTAATGCTGTGCTGTGTTATGTGCATTGTATTTACTGTTGCTGTACTTTGGGAGAAGCCAAAGACAAATTCTCACTGAGGTGGACAATAAAGTCAATCCAATCTAATGTCTTCTGTCTTATTTAAATTAATTGCAAGAGAAGAAATTACATAAATTTAACATATACAAAAAAACATGCATTAAGGAAATCTGCAGCACTGTGTTATTGTCAGTTATCTTTTCATAACAGCCTCATTTTGGTGAGTTTGTTTGTGTCAAAGTCAGAGAGCCGTGTCTCTCTACAGTGAGAGGTTTTTGTACGGCGGCTCAATGACTTTGTATCACTGTGGTGGACTTTTGGTGGAGGAACCAGACTGAATGTTGGAAGTAAGTTTCTGCACAAATACTAAAAACTATACTGTAAATATTGTAAAGTAATGTTTTAAATTCAGTTTACAGTTAATGAAATATCTCTTAGTATTCACATTTTTATTTCTGCTCCTTTATCGTGGAGACTAACTCAGAGCAGCTTCACTAAACATTTCTTTATATTTTTTTTTAAAAAAAAATTATATAAATTAAAAAAAACTGAAAAACTGTTCTACAAGATTCATTTTTAGTTTTCCACATCAATGATAACTGTTTAAATCAAATGAAGATTCAAATATTCAAACAATTGAACAGAGCAAAGATAAAGATCGGTATTTGAAAATGTGCAACATCTCTTTACTGTGTCATGTATTGTTTCAAAGTTTGAAAACTATTTGAACAGTTTGGTAATGATGATCGAAATCCACATGAAGAACATTTGATGTTGTCAGCTCATTTTCTGGATTTGTTTCTATTACACTAAATACTTTAAAGTAATGTATAGTTAGGTTGGTGATGATTTTGATTTGGAGGTTTAAAGATTTGTCCAAAAGTTGACATTTTATTTCCAGTGTATAGTTTGATATATATCAGCTCATTGTGTAGATGATTCTCTCTGTGCTGATTTACATGAGAGGCTTCTTAAAGGGAAGTGAAACAATGTGTGAGTGAGTGACTGGTGGAGCAGAAAAACCATCTGACAGAAACTCCTTAAAGGAGAAAACCAACTCTCACACAGTCAAGGTGTCCAAGTGTCTGCTGGTTGATTGACAGCTGTGTGGTCCCTGTCCTCTAAGCTGATTGGTGTCTCCTAGGTGATGTCCGTCCCACCCTGACGGTGCTGCCCCCCTCCAGTGAGGAGCTGCTGCAGGGGAAGGCCACGCTCATGTGCCTGGCCAACAAGGGCTTCCCCTCAGACTGGAGTCTGGCCTGGAAGGTGGGCGGCGCAGCAGCAGCAGCAGCTGGGGGGAGAGCAGGGAGCCCCGGGGTGCTGGGGAAGGACGGCAAGTACAGCTGGAGCAGCACCCTGAGGCTCCCTAAAGACCAGTGGGAGAAGGTGGGCTCTGTGACCTGTGAGGCCACCCAGGGCTCCCAGACTCCGCTCTCAGAGACACTGAGGAGAGACCAGTGTTCCCAGTCCTGACCTGACTCACTGGGACTCTGCTACTGGTTTCACTCTGATACTGATCTCAGTCTGCTCTCTGCTACTCTCTCTCTCTCTCTCTCTCTCTCTCTCTCTCTCTCTCTCTCTCTCTCTCTCTCTCTCTACAGATTCATCACAATTTGAAAGTTCATCTTGTGTTGCTTGCAGTAATGCTGATATTCTCTGTATGTTAAAACAATAAAGACAAATGTATCAACTTAATGTCGTCCGAGCTTATTGATCCAAGAATGACTGCCATCATGTGTTCCTTTCTTAAATGAACATATACAGTATCAATGAAATCCTGAGAGCGTTTTTCTCTGTAGCATTTCCATGAGATGATTCTTTTAGAAAGAAGTGATGAGATGATGTAATGCAGGTCCCATCTGCTCGGTGCAGCCTGACAGGGGTTAAGCTGTGGTGTCCTACAGCAGGTATGGAGCTGCTGGGAAAGGATGAAAGTCAAACTCTGGTCAGCACCACTGTTACTGCTCTCCTTGACAAAGTCAATGTGAGAGAAAGTCAACAGATTCTTTGGTTTTTTCTCCCAACAATAATGGTCACCACTGTCATCTAATGTGTCTGATCTAAAGCAGGTAACAGGTAGATGGGAATGACCTGCTGTGCTGTGCACTTTGATACAGAAGTGGTTTTAGATCTTGTGGTAATCTGATCTCCTCAGTGCATAACTTCATATCACATTAACGGTTCGATAGGAACTTTTTGGCATTTAGTTAAGTAACACTTTTGTGTTCATGACAATGTGAAAAGAGTCTTAAGAGTCCACCACTGTTTGTTTCATTAGCGATATAAGTTGACACACGTTCTTCTCATCATATTCTGTTCAAAGTTCCCAAAACAAATACTGTCTTCTCTCTGTCGTCATTACAGTCTGCTGCAGCCAAAGACTGGAACTATCTGTAAAAACCACTAAAGCTGAAAACTTGTATCTTCATGTCAGCTTTTAACAACTCTGTTATGGACCTTCTCTCTGATACATGCGGCTGTTTTGGGAACCTCAAGCATTCCCTCCCCATTATCTGTCTGCTGGTTCCTGTTGCCCCATGCTGATTGGTGTTGTCTTGCTGCTGCTGTTTAGCTCTGCATGTTGAATTAGTGCTTGTGTTTGTTGCTCGTGTTCTGTCCTCGTTTGACACCATGCTTGTGTGCTAGACTGTTGTCATTTCTGTCTTTTTTTTTTCTGCTTGTCTGTGATTGGGTGGAAGTAGTGGAGGTGTTGGAAATGTTTGGATGTTTGCTGACATTTTTGACATTTCTCTTTTAGCCCTTACACCCTCCCTTAAGAGGCTTTGCCTTTTGCAAAGCTGCCATTGTAAATATATATGTGTTTTAAATGACTTAACTGGATAAATAAAGGATGAAAAAAATAATAATTAAAAATCTCAGACAGGTCTGTGTCCACAATGAAACTAATAATGAAACACGTTTTGGTAACTGTAATGGGACTATTTTTACAAACTCTTGTTAATTTATTGTATTTATGTGTGTGTGTGTGTGTGTGTCCTCAGTGAAGTGTATCAGTCTCTGCAGTAGCTTCCAGCTGCAGCAGTCAGTTCAGTTTCTGTTCAGTCTGACTGAGGGAGGTTTTTGTACGACGCTTTTTCACTGTGTGAACACATACTGACTGTTGATTTCATGATAACTCTGACAGTAGTAAACTGCTGCATCTTCAGTCTGGACTCCACTGATGGTCAGAGTGAAGTCAGAGTTTGATCCACTGCCTGTAAAACGACCTGGAATCCCTGATTGTCGAGTGCTAGCATAGTAAATGAGCAGTTTAGGAGTTTCTCCATCTCTCTGTTGGTACCAGGCTAAATAGTGGTAGCGTCGAAGAACATGAACATTCTGACTGGTCCTACAGCTGATGGAGACGGAGCCTCCCAGAGCAGAGCTCACTGCTCCAGGCTGAGTCACTGTGACCTGGCCTCTGGACTCTGAGGATACAGAGACAAAAACATAAACGCCAGTACCCCACGGTTTAGTCGGCTTCATTTCAGAGGGACGGATGTTGATAGAGGAGAGGAGTTTGATTCTCTGGACTTTACCTGTGAAGCAGCAGCAGAGGAGAGTCCAGATGAGGACGGAGATCAAAGTCATGTTTTTGATGAGGAGGATTTCTGTGTCTTCTGTTGTCATGAAGGACAGCTGTCAGTCATCCAGTGTTCAACTCTCAGGACTATAAACTCTCCCAGAGCACTGGAGCATGGTGCTGCTGATGCAAAGTGGCTCTCTATGGAAATGCTCTGACTGACTCCAACAGGGACAGGGGGTTTCCTCTTCAGTGCTGAGAACACTGACTTTATAGATTAGTCATGATATAATGCATAAAGAAATAGAGAAATTGGATTGGTTTACATTGGCAATTTGGGTGAAGTTGATTCCGTTGAATTACTAAAACCTATTAAACTGCATAGTCTTCATCACACAGCCAATGTGCATTTGTGTTCTCATTTGAGATCCATACCCACAATTACTGGTGTGAAATGTAGAAACTAAAATGCAAAACGACAGATTCTACCAACAAGGATCTGTGCACTTCTTTTATTGATGTAAAATCTTTTTTTCAGTGTTGACAGAGAATGAGAGAACACTTGTTTGAGTATGTCGACATTTCAGTAATCAGCCCTAATGCAGAACATCTGTTTCCATCAAACAAGCCCTGACAAACATGAACAATGTGGGACATCAGATTAGAGGGGTATTGCACAAAACCAGGATAAGGGATTATGCCGGGATATTCAGGTTATCCTGGATGAATTTAGCTTTGACTTGGTTGCACAAAAGCAGGTTGAATTAAACCCAGCCTAGTAACCATGGCGATTTATTCTTTGCAGCTAGCCTGGTCCAGAGCAGGCAGGCTAAATTTAATCCTGGATTCTGATGTGTTAAATCAGCTGCCGCTCTGATCCGAAATAAACGTGTTTAACAGTTATTCCGTTGTCTTCTGAATGTGTTCTGCTTCATTTTATTAACATGCATTACTTGTCACTATTGCTGTCACGAGTTTGATTTAAATCCTACTACTGCAGTTGTTGAGATGGTAATGGTAAAAAGTGGGACGATACGGAGGAAATGGGCTTTTCCTCCGTTGCTGTCCCCGTGAAATGTGCCCCCGCCCGTGCAACGGGGGGAGGTAGGGGGATCCTCCCACACCGTGCAGCGGACTCTAAAAGCAGACTTTTAACATCAATAACGACGACAATGGCACCTGACCAAACGTCCTTTTTTACCAAATAGGAGTGAGAATGTGTTGGAATGCCACAAAGCTTCTTAATCATTTTATTTTGGTGCTGTCACTGTCATCTTGGAGCTTGGGAGTGAGAAAAAAAAACATGAATAATAACAGGCTACATTGTTTTACAGATATGCTTACAGTGTGTATTGAAATCACTTCTTTTTCTAGTTTTTGTCCAGTCATGCTTGTTCTGTATGAACATTAATTGTAGAAAGATATTTAGAATTAGACATAGCTTATGGAGATTTGTGCATATGGTTGCAAAACATATTCTCGCATTATGAATAAGCTTTGAAATTAAGCCTAGTCCTTATAAATTTCCCAGGAACAAGATTTTTTATTTTTTATTTATATAGTACTTTACAGGCTACTCAAAGACACTTTACAATAAAACCAGCACATTTAGCGCATAAAAACATATAAAGCAATAAAACCAACACATAAAACAAGCATATTAAAGCAATTAAAACAGAATGTGCAACTTTGTAAAAACGTGGAGTGACTAAGTAGATTTTTTTTAAATCCATACGTATTCAGTCGGTCCGCTATTGTCTGTCGGGCTTTTTTTCCGTTTGATAACAGCCGTATTTCCCTTTTTGCATATTATATGTTTCACCTCCTCGTAATTTTCCATTAGAAGCTGCTGCTCAGCGGGTGAAACATATGCTGCACACGTCTTTTCCATTTCTGCATCAGTAAATCTGTGATCGATACCGTGGTCTATTTAAGAAATCCGTGAACGTGCACTTATCCCAGCTATGTACTCCTGGCTTTACATAGCTTCACCTACTTATCCTGGCTCGGCAAACGTGCAACCGATTAAGCCGCGATGAGGGGATCACACTAAGTCAAGCTGCGCTTTTTCATTTATCCTGGATTTCTTTATTCTACTTTTGTGCAATAGGCCCCTGGTCCTAGACATTTGGGGGCCCTATGCAAAATTTGGTTGGAGGCCCCTTTTACCATTTTAAGTAAGGCCTAAAGAAAAGCAATGACTTCGTAATAACTATACGGTACAATGTATTATTATATCTACTATGTTTGATGTCTAACAGAAAAAATGATGATACCACTGCCTGAGTGGCAGTGCAAGATTGAACACACACTGATGAACTTGCTGAATAAAAATACAGATAAAGTGATTTTCACTGACCAAATATAAATGTTTAACTGAAAACAGTTTAAGAGGCACAAGCATGTATATAATTTAAATTAAATAGAGCAAATAGAATAACATTTAAATAAAATATTATAAAATAATAAATAGAACATTTAAATGTTAGAATTTTTCAAATAAACAAAAGAATAACATCTAAAACACCACAAACAAGATCAATAGTAACAATAATAATATATAACTGGCAGTTGTGACAGCCTCAGCTTTTGAGATCCTGTGTATCACAGTTTCTCTCATTGAATTGACCATCACAGCTGAGCTCTGAAGCCACAACTCCAGAACAGAAAGCATGGCAGAGGCACCTTCATTGAAGGTGGAGATGGTCATACTTGCTGCTGCCTCAAGCTTACTTTTGTCATGATCCGGCTGGGACTTATGGCCTTTGTGCCACTCTTGTGGCCTTTTTGTGTGTTTTGTTGTGTTTTGTGCTTTGTACTTTGTTCAATGTTCTGTCTTATTGTGGTGTCTTGTTTGTCCGTTTTGCTCTGTTCCCCATTTTATTTTGAAGGTCTGGTTTTCTGTCTTGTCTGGTTTTACTTCCTGTCTTTTGGTTTTCCCGCCCTTGTGATTGTCTGATTTGTTTCACCTGTTGTGCCTTCTGTTCCTTGTTAGTCCTCGTTACCCTGTGTATTTAGTCTCTCTGTTTCCCTTGTCTCTTGTCGGGTTGTCATTCCCTGTTTGTCCTGTGTCAGCCCTGGTTTTTTTAGTTGTGTAAGTCAAAATAAAGACTTTGTTCAGGGGTCCGTTCCAGGTAGCAGGTTTAACAAACTCTGAGTGTAACCCTGATGTCTGAGTTGATTTACCCTGAGATGGGAAACTCAGAGTTTTCGGTTCCAGAACAGCTGATTTGAGTTGGTTCAATCAACTCGGAGTATGTTCACTCAGGGTTACGCGCGTGCACATAAGGCAGTATGAATGGAGCCATGATTCTACGATTCACCATGGTAACAACCACAAACAAACGGGTCGGCGGAAATACTCATGCGCACAAAGAGCGAGTTTGAAACATAGATATTAACAGTATGGTTTGAACATGTATTTCGTAAAAAAAGCAAGACAGCGGCTGCTCCTGCAAAAGAGAGAGAATTGGTGTGGGAGAAAATTTCTGCTCGAGTCAATGCGTAGGCTACGCATTAACAGTGTATTAATTTCATATTTAATCACAACTTTACTGGTGAAAACTGGAAATGTAGGCTACACCTATAATTTTATTCAGGTGCAATCCTGTGGGCGAAAAAGTAAACTATACTATTCCCATTCTGAGGCTGCAGCACCATGATCATTAACAGAATTCTAAGTATAATAATTTATTTCTTTTTTATGGCTCTCACTGGTTTGTGTCCAGGGAACACGTTTAGCCTAAAAAACGTTTCAGAGCGATCACACTTTTCTGATGGCTCTGCATACAGTGACTTTACTATTACAGTATGATCCATTTGCAAAAAACGTAATGCGACACAAAGAATCTGCTGGGATGTTAAACCCTGTCCACGATGTTGAACTAGTGGAAGGATAATGTAGGCCTATCTACATATCTAATACTGTGA
This sequence comes from Perca fluviatilis, assembly GCF_010015445.1. Lineage (NCBI taxonomy): Eukaryota > Metazoa > Chordata > Actinopteri > Perciformes > Percidae > Perca > Perca fluviatilis. The sequence continues at coordinate 239,551 of NW_024375613.1, read as the reverse complement.
TAAAAAATACCTCTCAAATCGGTTATGTGGAAATGAAAAAACATCTATTCGGGACTCAATATCATCTCCCGACGTAGCCTAAACTCTCTGTGAATTAATACAGCTTTTTCATCAACGGGATCGTCGACAAAAGGACATGACATGTTTGAGAAAAAAAACATTTTAGTCTGCCTAACATAAACCAATACGTTTTTTTTATTCATGCAGATTAAACTGCATTAAAATGCGCCTGATACAGACTGAATGAATGAATGAGGAAATGAGTTTCCCCTCCCTCTGAGAGGGAGGAGAATGAGGGAAACTCGAGTTTTTTTCCCCGTTTCTCAGAGGGAGGAGACTGAGAGAAACTCGAGGTTTCTTGAAGAAAACCTGCTCCCGACCAGGTTAGGTTCACAGACTCAGTTACCATAGTAACTGACTCCGAAGTTAAGTTACCTCTCTTTCTGGAACGGAAAACCCAGAGTTTCCCTCATCTCAGGGTTAACCAACTCAGAGTTTTCACTAAACCTGCTTTCTGGAACGGGCCTCTGAACAGTCGCTTGAAGAGTCTTGCATTTGGGTCCACCTGCTGCAATCCTGACAACTTTCCCCACAAAACAGTCCCCTCAGTCAGCCGATGGTGATGCTAACTAACCAGGCTCTCATCAGCACTGGTTCATAACAACACAACAGAACTAAACTAATTATGAATCATTCAAAAGACCAATATTTAGAACATTGGAGAAAGCAAACAAAGTAGACTAAATTGTTATTTGACCCAACTAGGTCAGACAGAGATGCATTTCCTCCTCCACTGGGAAAAACTATCTTCACTAAGATAATTAAATAGCCAAAAAAATAAAACTTCCCAAAGTTAACACCAGAAAAGAAGCTGGTAGTTCTCCTAGGAGAGGGAACAGCAGCTCCACTGACAGCTAAACATGGATCTGTCTGCCACAGCCTGAGGGACTCACAACCACTTAGGATCCTAAAATTACAATTTGTTTAGTAGCCTATTATATAGTAATTATATTATACAACAATTTTAACTGTTGTGTAATGTAATTGTTTTGTAATATAGTGTGTTGTATCGCGATCAGTACAGTGTAGTATATATGTGACACATGACATGTAGGCTTTATGACTTTCTGTAAACTGCTTTGAGAGAGAGAGGGTCTGATTACCTCTGCTGTCTGAAATCTCCTGTTTTCTGAACGACAGTTTACACATCGACGTACTATGTGAAGGCATTTCATCATCTGCTGTCTTAGTGTGTAATCCCCTTTTGTCTTCTTGCTGATAACAAATGTTTTCGTCTTCTCTGAGGTGATTTTCGACCGTTTTCAACGCATTTCTTTCGACATTCTGAACTACCGCGGAAATGTCACAGCACGTCACGTGACGATTCTGAACGAATCATGTTGTCAGAAATTGTCATCAGCCAATGAGATTGTGCATTTTGAGTTAAATCCCCCCTTTTACTTTCACGATTGGTTGCTGATGAAAAGGAAATGACCATATTTGGATCCGACAGCATTGTAGAGGAGAGAGAGTGTCAGTACCCGATCCGATCCGTTCTGCACATGCGCAAGATGTTCACGCATGCGCTGTGGTACCAGGATTTACGACACTACCCAATCTGTTCCCACGCTAGCCTCCAGCTAACGTTAGTTTAGCTAATAGCTAATTCGGCGGACCGCTAGGTGATTAAAGCGGTCTGCCGTTAGCCTCCACCGGGAAGCTAACGTTAGTTTAGCTAACAGCTAATTCGGCTAACCGCTAGCTGAGACAGCATGTAAACTTTAAAAGACCCTCAAAATAAAACTTGAAAATAAACGTTAACATATATAACAGCTGTTACGTCAGTTCTACTTGTGCTCATTTAAAATACAATCACTCAATACTTGTCTTTATTGTTATTACTGTAAAGTCTTAATTTAGCTGTAGCCTGCTTTTCCCATATATTTGACTTAACGTTATTTTAGACTGAATCTAGTTGTCCGTTCTGCCTGCACGATCCGTTCTGCGCATGCGTTATTTTAGACTGAAGGCTGTCGGCTAGCGGTTAGCCGAATTAGCTGTTAGCTATCCCGGTGGAGGCTAGCATGGAACAGATTGGGCAGGTCGTAAAACAGTGTTATCATCTGCGCATACGTCATGGCATACGTGTCATCTTGAACATGCGCAGAACGGATCGGGTACTGACAGCTTTTCATCAGTATATGTCATGACGGGGTGCAGACAGCGATCGCGCAGCAGCGGGATGATTTAGAACGCCAACTAGCTAGCAGTGACTCTAGGGGCCCTCTGCTGGCCACGGGGCCCTTTGCAATTGCAAAGGTCGCTTAGTGGCTGGGCCGGCTCTGTGTGACACAGAGGAACAAGTCATTACAACCAACTGCAATAAACATTCTGGATTTAAACACCGAGCTAAAAGTTCCTCGAGATCAATAAACTTCAACATTATTTTACTTTTTTCTCCAGATTGTCTCTTATATGCAGCTTAACATATTCAGCTCCTTCAAGGGAAGAGCGAGGATGAGAATATTAATTAAAATGACTTCAAACAGGTTAATAAAACTCATGTTGCCGTCTTGAACTTTAATGTTCATTAATTCTGTTTAAGGCTTAAGGCTGGAGGATCTGCAACCACTCACACCTGTGTCTCATCTGTAATCTGCACACCTGGCCCTGATCATCACCTCTCCACCATTTAAGCCATGAACTGACATACTTTCTCTGCTGGATTGTTAGCCTCACCAGTACGTTTGCGTGAGTATCAGTTAGTAAGTTTGAGAAGTCTGTTCTGCTGTTTTGTTTGGGAAGTTGTGCTGTTGCTAATCTGCCTGTTCCTCTGCCTGCAGTTTTGTGACCTGGGAAATCCTCTCCACCTCTGCTGGGCTGTCTACTTCACCATCATTATTGGACCTGCGTGTACCTGTCAGCCGACCCACTTCCACCACTGCCTCGCTTGCTGGACTCCTCTGCTTCCACGTACAAAGCCTAATAAAGACTCCCCTTTTTGCTCATTCTGTTCACCTTGTCCTCGTTTGCTTTTGGGTTCCTGTCCTAGTGAGTCATGACATGCAGGACACGCTTTGAATTTATAAGATTTAACAATACAGTGTTAGGGACAGATCAGATGGCCAGAGACTTGACTTGGACTCATTAGAAAAGACTTGAGACTTGACATGGACTTGAGCTCATTCGACTTGGACTTCCAAAAAATGACTTGTGAACATCTCTGATGGACCTGGCTGACTCTCCACTCTGCTGCAGCTTTGCTCCTCTCCCGTCTGCTTTAGTTCTCTACTCTGCTCCTATCAACCTTTACAACACCAGCACACACACGTTTTCCACTCATGCACATCACACAAACTGACATTACTGATATCCACAGCCAATACTTTAATTACTTAGGTTAACACTTTAATTTAGGTTAATTTGTTTCAATGAATATCTTTTGTAAAAACTTGATCATGGTGTGTCTCCCTTTTGTTGTAAAATGTTGTGTGTAAAAGTGTGTAAATGTAAATATAAAGTGTGTGTGTGTGTGTTTCCTCAGTGAAGTGTATCAGTCTCTGCAGTAGCTTCCAGCTGCAGCAGTCAGTTCAGTTTCTGTTCAGTCTGACTGAGGGAGGTTTTTGTACGACGCTTTTTCACTGTGTGAACACATTCTGACTGTTGGGATAGTGAAAACTCTGACAGTAGTAAACTGCTGCATCTTCAGTCTGGACTCCACTGATGGTCAGAGTGAAGTCAGAGTTTGATCCACTGCCTGTAAAACGATCTGGAATCCCTGATTGTCGAGTAGTAGATGCGTAAATGAGCAGTTTAGGAGTTTCTCCATCTCTCTGTTGGTACCAGGCTAACGCGTGATTGCTGCTCCAAGTATAAACATCCTGACTGGTCCTACAGCTGATGGAGACGGAGCCTCCCAGAGCAGAGCTCACTGCTCCAGGCTGAGTCACTGTGTACTGACCGCTGGACTCTGAGGATACAGAGACAAAAACATAAAGCAGCGTCACGGTTTAGTCGGCTTCATTTCAGAGGGACGGATGTTGATAGAGGAGAGGAGTTTGATTCTCTGGACTTTACCTGTGAAGCAGCAGCAGAGGAGAGTCCAGATGAGGACGGAGATCAAAGTCATGTTTTTGATGAGGAGGATTTCTGTGTCTTCTGTTGTCATGAAGGACAGCTGTCAGTCATCCAGTGTTCAACTCTCAGGACTATAAACTCTCCCAGAGCACTGGAGCATGGTGCTGCTGATGCAAAGTGGCTCTCTATGGAAATGCTCTGACTGACTCCAACAGGGACTTGGATTACTCTGATGATGCTGTTCATCAATGGATCAATCACTTTATCAGAGCTTTGATTAGGAATGTTTCAATAACACAATAACACTAACTCCTTGAAAAATCTTTCAAAATGTTCTATGTATGCTTCCCAGGACCAGCTGGAACATATAACAAGAAGTTTTTTATTTTCTATGCCAAATGGGCATTGAACACAGAATGACTGCCTCAGAGAACACTTGTAATTTTTTTTATATTTGCTCTCGTATTTTTTAATAGACTTATTTGCTGCCACCTGCCCATTTGCACTATTTTATATTGTATTTTGTATACTCTGTATGTTTTAAATGATCAACACTGGCCTCTTAACGGCTGGGAGCAGAGAGGCAGGACACATATGCAAACACACAGAGTCAGTGAACTGTAGCTGTCCTCAACATGTCATGCTGTTTCCCCCTCAGTGCTGAGAGCATGGACCTACATACAGTGGCAAGAAAAAGTACGTGAAGCTTTTCAAATTTAATGGTTTTCTGAATAAATTTGTCATAAAATGTGATCTGATCTTCATCTAAGTCAAGGATATTGACAAATATAATGTGTCTAAAATAATAACACAACATTTTTTTGATCTCCCATGTCTTTATTGAGAACAACAAAAAAAACGGCATCGTGCTTGTGGAAAAAGTACATGAACCCTTGAGTTAATGACCTAAAAAAAGCTAATTGGAGTCAGGTTTTAGCACACGTGGAGTCTCGTTAAGATAATGAGTTTGGAGGTGTGGACTACAGCTACTTTGCTGATAAAAAGCCCTCAAACTTTTGGAGTTTGCGCTGCACAAGAAGAACACACTTATGTGAGCCATGCCTCGCCAAAAAGAGCTTTCAGAGGATCTATGATCAATAATTGTTGATTTACATGAAGCTGGCAAGGGTTACAAAGTTATTTCAAAGATTTTAGAAATTCACCAGTCTACAGTTAGGCAAACAATCTACAAATGGAGACACTTTGGGACTATTGCTACTCTACCAAGAAGTGGGCGCCCAGTCAAAATGACACCAAGAGCACAAGAAAGACTCATCAATGAGGTCAAGAAACAATCCTGAATGACAGCCAGAGATTTGAAGGCATCATTGGAACTGGCTGACATCTCTGTTCATTAGTCTACAATACGTAAAACATTGAACAAGCAGGGTATCTACGGCAGGACACCACGATGGAAGCCACTGCTTACTAAAAAGAACATTGCTGTACACCTGAAGTTTGCAAAAGAGCACATTGATACTCCACAGTGGTATTGGCCAAATGTTTTGTGGACTGATGAAACTAAGACTGAACTATTTGGAAAAAACACACAGCACTACACCTGAGGCCTGTACTACGAAGCAGGATTTGGCGTTAACGAGCTAACTTCAGGTTCAACCCAGGATTTTCTGTACCACGAAGGTGGATTATTTGTTACCGGGTTCAATTGCCGTGGCAATTTATGCTGGATGCCTAACCTGGTCTGGAGCAGATTAAGTTGGAGATCAGAGATCAACCGGTGTTAAAGCACCGCCTACAATACTCGGTTGATAACGGCGTCACCGTTCTTAGAAGATCAGGCGGAGCTCGGGAGAGAGAGAGAGAGAGAGAGAGAGAGAGAGAGAGAGAGAGAGAGGAGAGAGAGAGAGAGAGAGAGAGAGAGATGCGCTCATAAAAGTTAAAACATTTAGAGACCGACAACCCCGTTAACATTCACTGATGGGTATTGTTGGGTTCCTTAGGGTACAGGTTTGATCATTGGCAAATTATCAAAGATGTTTTATCAATATTAATAAAGTTATGAATATGGTTATTAATAACTTTATCAAATCGACAAACAATCAAAAACGGGGCACCACCCTGCTAGTCAGGGACCAATAATCAACCTGTGGGTCAGTCTCATTTCTGTGTAAATCCCTTTAAAGGATTTAAAGGAAGGGGTTGATTCCACGGACCTGTTTGACCAGCAGTTGTCACAACCAGAACACAAATAATCACAAGCAACTGCTAATTAAGCATAATAAGATTTATTAACTTCACAATTATCAGTAGCTAAACAATAATTCTTCAATAATAAACTCCTATACCTTTTTATAATATCACAACCAAAAACAAAGCAAAAACAAAACAGCATGGACACGTTTGTGTCCGTGTGTGTGTGTGTGTGTGTGTGTGTGTGTGTGTGTGAGCGAAGGAGGAGGGGCGGTGTCAAAATGTATTCCTAACTCAAAAACCAAACTGGCTGCTCCTGTGAGCTGCCCAAAACTACTTAGCCTCACGAGGGCGGTAGTGGTGCTGCGTGCACGGGGAGGAGCTGAAGAAGCCCAGGGGGGTTGCTAGGCGACACGCACGCTTAGCCGATATGGTAGCTAGTGTGTTAGCTCTATACCAACGTAAACATATCCCACGTGGTTAAAACTAGCAGCGTTAGCTCGAGAGCTAATGCTAGCTTGTGTGTGTGTGTGTGTGTGTGTGTGTGTGTGTGTGTGTTAGTAAGAGGAGCAGAACAAAAGAAGGAAAGAAAAGAAAAGCACTCTGATCTGAATTATCGATAATGACCCAGTTCCCCTCAGCCACTCAGGTCTGGGCTAACGTGTAGTTAGAACAGACTCTAAGACTTTTGGTTTTGCTGAGGAAAACGTCACTATAACCACTCCAGTAGCTAACAGCTGATTTTCGCGAGTTTCTCGCCGACAGTAATTAAAAACTCCGTGAAAGGAGTAAGGAGCAGATAGCAATTACGGTTTTAACCCAGCTACTTTAACACAACATGAATCAAACGGTATAATGATCAAGTTATACATTCACAGAACAGATTAATAATCACATATGGATCAATACATGATTAAATCAGATCACATTAATGGCAAACAAGTAGCGAACTCTTTGCTCATTAATAAACACACTACTTATCTCTGCCCAGACGTCCGCCTTTTTACGGGTGTGTTCAGTCCATTTATTCCTGTCCATAGATTCCACAGAAATGAAACGGCACAAATTCTCAGGCTCTCGTCAGAGCACTGAGAAACTTCCCTCCAAAAAGCAGGCAGCGAGGTGGGAAGTTTGGTCGACTTTGAGAAGAAACGTTGTTTCCTTCTCACTGCAGTTATGAAAAACACTGGTGCGTTTTTCAAGGATCCACCGAAATAAAATCCACTTTCTCCAGAAAGTGAAAGTTTCAGCACAAGCGCTTGCGTGCTACCCTCAGCAACGGGAGTTGCAATGGAAGACGAGGGATTTTGGATGATCAGGCTTATTTATAGATCAGGGGCCCCTGCTGTGTTTATGGTCCCGCTGAACCAATAGAAAGACTCGAAACTCTTGACAGGTGAAAAACTACAGTTGTGTAGTTCTTTGACTTCCTGCCAGTTGTGAAGAGTTCCCTTCTGGCTGGCACTTCGCATAGAGGTGTGAATAACCCCCGCTTTGAGTTTACATAAAGGCCGAGATTCCTTTGTCTTGGTGACATGTTCCTTTGTCTCTGAGCTCATGTGTGTCCTCTATCCAGCGGTCAGTTTAATCTGAGGCCTTTTGGTTAAAATTAGGTTTAACCAGACTCTCGGTCCCCAACAGTATCTTTTAAAAGATATAGATTTTAAGAGGAGGTAATTACAGATAGGCTATTTGTCGGCTTCTTCAGCTGTGTGGTGACAATACACACATCGGTTAGAATTATGTTTTGATATTTTTTTTTTCTCTCACAGCTTACCGCTGCTGGGGTTGCAACTGAAATAAAAGGCTAAAGCAACAGTTCATGTAAAGCAAAAGTGTAATTATGGTCAGATCTTGTGCCTGACTGATGGGGAAGTGACCAGTGTAGTCTAATGTAGGCAATTATATTGGGTGTACTGTACTTTATATTGGCCAGAATCTGCCTTTGGGCGAGGAGGGGGCATATCATAGTGGGGGGGGCCCGGGTGTCCTCCCCCAGGGAAGTTTTAAACCTCAACGACTTCATTTCCTGCATTCCGATACACTTTTATGCACCAATTTACAGTAAAAAAATACCTTTATTCAGCAGTTAAGAACATAGCACGGATAACAATGTTTAAAAAATATAATGGAAAGTATGTTGTCATTGGGCATTTTTAATAGGGTATATTGAAATCCTGGAGCTTACTATCACGTAGACTACACCACTGGAAGTGATATTGATAGGCGTTGTGATTTAAGCAAAACAGCATTGGCTTTTTTGTCAGCTTTCCTTCCTGCATTTTGCCTGTAAAACCGTGTCTTTGTTCTTATTTATGTAGAATTATAGTTTGCTCTTCTTATGTAAAATATGCGGCTCTGGTAGATGTTTGCGATTGGTCGTGGTGCGCAAACACCGCCTCTTTTATGTTAACGCGAGCCGCTGGATTGGGAAACCCTGGGTTGATTGAACTAGTTGTTAACCACCATCGTGACACAGCTTATGCGGCGGGTCCGCGGTTGTTAGGGTTAGTGAAGCTGGATAACTGAAAGAAATCCAGGGCATGTTGATCTGGATTCGTAGTACAGGCCTCTGGTGTAGAAAGGGCGCGGCCTATCATGAAAACATCATCCCAACCGTAAAGTATGATGGAGCAAACCTCATGATTTGGGCCTGCTTTGCTGCATCAGGGCCTGGCCAGCTTGGAATCATTGAGGGTAAGATGAATTCCCAAATATATCAGACAATTCTTCACTATAATGTGAGAATGTCTGTACGTCAGCTGAAACTGTGTAGAAGGTGGGTGATGCAGAAGGACAACGACCCAAGACACCGGAGTAAGTCCACAACAGAATGGCTTCAGAAAAACAAAATCTGCCTTTTGGAGTGGCCAAGTCAGAGCCCAGACCTCAACCCAATAGAGATGATATGGATGGACTTGAAGAGGGTCATACACATGAGACATCCAAAGAATATGACCGAGCTAAAGCAGGTCTGCCAGGAAGAATGGGCTAAAATTCCTCTTCAACAATGTGCAGGTCTGATCCACAGCTACAGGAAGGGCCTGGTTGAGGTTATTGCTGCCAAGGGGTCAACCAGTTATTAATTCTAAGGGTTCACTCTTTAAACTGCCATTTTGAATGTTGAATGAGTGTGTTCAATTAAAAACATGAAAGATCAGAATTTGCTTGTGTTATTAGTTTAGACACATTATGTTTGTCAATCCCCTTGACTTAGATGAAGATCAAATCACATTTTATGACATTTTATTCAGAAAACAATGAAATTCCCAAAGGTTCACATACTTTTTCTTGCGACTGTATTTACATATTCACATGGAGAGGATATTGAAAAGTCTGGTAGTAAACTGATCCAGTGACTTGTGGACAGTTTTGTTGTGTCTTTCCAGTTTGGTAATATGGTCTTTTTTGATAATGATTAGTTATATTAATATTAATGCAGGTTTGACATGTTGGGTGTTTGTAATGTGAAGATTTCACCAAGTGAAGCAGTAATGAGTCTTTATAGAGGCCAGTGTTGTAGTTCTCAATATCAGTCTTGGTCTCCAGACCACTCTTTGAAGGTTTCGGTCTCATCTCAGAATCTGCTGCATCTTTACTCGGTCTTGTCTCAGATCTTTGGATCCAATCCCATGATCTTCCTCAGCAGACGGAGTTCACCCAGTTCTCATGGAATATTTTAACTTCTAAGCCAACGTGGACAAGGAGTCTCACAAATACTGAGAGGAATGGGAATCCACATTTTAATAACATCTGCTGAGGAAAAGTATGTGATATGATTAAAAGCTCAACAACAGCTACTGGATGGACGTTGTGAAGAGATAGTTTTGCTGTTTCCAAAGTCAAGAATGAACATGAGATTGTAATGTGATATGAATGGATGGTGTCATCTTGAGTTAGCTGTGTGATTCAGCTGTCTGTGCTCTCTCTGCAGGTGATGGTTAGAGCAACTGGGAACAGCTGAGGATGTTCCCAGTAGCAGGAGGTTATTTAAGTCTGGATGCAGTGCAGCCCTCTCTCTGGCTGACTCTCCACTCTGCTGCAGCTTTGCTCCTCTCCAGTCTGCTTTAGGTCCAGTAGGAGATAGATTTTTAAGTGGCATGTGGCACCCAGAAGTGGCATGTCCTGGCATGTGCTGCCGGAAGTGGCATGTTTTTCACTGTAAGACGTAAAATATAACTTATAACGTTAAAATATAACTTAGTTCTTCACTGTAACATCTAAAATATAACTTACAATGTAACATTTTGTTAAAATATACATGCCACTTTCTAAAGCCACGTATTGCGAGGCTATGTCTTATCGTGAGGCTACATGACACGCGGGTTGCGTTCAGGAAAACAACAAACGGTTGGGATTAGGAAAAGAAAACGGGGTTGGGTTAGGGTTCATGAAAACACCATCTGGTTGGGTTTAGGAAAAGAATAACGGGGTTAGGGTTAGGGTTCATGAAAACATCATCTGGTTGGGTTTAGGAAAAGAATAACTGGGTTAGGGTTAGGAAAACAACAAACGTGAAAAAGAAATATCAATCGCTGGACACAAAGTCAAACATGGGGCTCAATCCCCGCTCTCCTGGGTGTAAGTCCTGTGTTTTACCCATCCTCCACCCTGACCAATGTAACTAAATGGATTTTCACCCTTTCATAGTACTCGCTACGGCGTCAATTCATACGCAATTGCAATTGGCATACGGAAGTCCCGGAAGTACATGCCACTGGCACGTGCCACATGCCACTTACAAAATCTAACTCCCTCTCTTCAGTTCTCTACTCTGCTCCTATAAACCTTTACAACACCCACATGTGTATATTGTCCACTCACGGCCATCACACAATACTAACTTCACTGATATCCACATCCCATCATTGAATTACTAAAGTTAACCCTACAAGTCCCTGCTTAAAAGCAGTACACCACCATTAAAAGCAATCCACGTTTGGGACAATGATGGCATTGATCCATTTAAAGGATTTTTTACTGCACTAACTTGGACCTCTTCCATAGCTTGGACTTAGAAGAAGCAACAGACACTATTACTGATTATGTAACATTTTGTAGAGATAACGTGTTAACTCAGAAGTCTATAACTTCGTATCCAAACAATAAATCTAAAATTTCCAAGGAAATTTAAAGAGTGTGTAGTCCGTAGAAACATATCATTTAAATATGGGGATATTGTGGCCATGAGGAATATCCCAAAAATAAAAAAATCAATGGCAAATTAGGAAAGGGAAGGAGGAAGGAGAAGGAGAAATTTGAAACCCACTGCTCCAGCATGAAAATTAAAAAAATGTGGGATTCCATGAAATTTATGACAAACCTGGCCCCGGCTAAAACATGTCTTAGTGTTCTTAATGAGGGGAAAAAGCTGATGAATTAAATAACTATATACAGGGTTTTGATTACCCAAATTCTACTAGGATAAAATAGAGGCTCTAGACTCATTACCAGTGTTGATCATCTTAATTTAAAAAAGTAATTAGTTACAGTTACAAATTACTTCTCCCAAAAAGTAATTGAGTTAGTAACTCAGTTACCACATTGTAAAAGTAATTAGTTACTCAGCAAAGTAACTGTGAAATTTGTTTATGTTCTATAACACTATTACGTTCTATAACATCTTTAACATCAAAGATGTTTATATTAACTGATGGATGTGTTCAGCTGGGCCTTGGTCACCTGTTGCTGACCCGAAAAATGGAGCATAGCGTGCATGTTACAGAAACCTGTCAAGTATCCCGTTTTGGCCGGGAAAGTCCCGTATTTTACTCTTCTTTCCCGCCGTCCTCCCGTATTAGTATTTTTTCCGTAAATCTCCCGTATTTTAACCTGCGTTATTAAAAAATAATACCCCGGGTCCGAGCGGAGTAAAAAAACAACAACAAAACATTCCCAATCTGAGCTCTGTCACTAGCCTCGCGATAACTGCCACCTGCAGTAGCCTACTACAGGTACTGTAGGTGGCAGTTGTCGCGAGATTAGTGTGTGAGGTCAGATGATGAGTGACAACGCGGGGGAAAAAAAAGAAAAAGAAAACAGAGACGGATGATGGACGCTACGACAGAGACGGTGCACTGCCAAAACTTCTGAAGGCTTTACTATGCATTCCCCACAGCAATGCAAGTTGAGAAAGGGTGTTTAGCATGGTACGAAAGATTGTTACAGAGAATAGGATGACGTTAGACAACAGAACTGTCTGCGCTCTACTCTCATGTAAACCACTCTGTAAACCACTCTGGCCCAGCCCACAAATACACTCCTTCCAAAACAGTCTTAAAGAATGCAAAGTCTGCAACAAATTTGAACAATAAAGTTATGTGAAATTAAAAGAAAAACTGTAAAAGAAAAGCAATATGAAATTAAAAGAATGTGTGGAATGAAAATAAAATGTAAAGACAAGCAATGTTCTAAATTGTAAATGTTTTCAGCATTCTGCATCAAGAGGTGCTTTTAGCTTTCTTGTACACCTGTCTTAAAATGTAAGGGACACTGGAGCTTGGTTGGGGTGGTGGGACTGCTCGCAGTGGGCGCCGGAAAATGTCCCTTATTTTCAAATCCAAAACTTGACAAGTATGAGCTGATGTGGAGCCAAAGCCTGACCCCTCGCGCTTCATTCAACCAAATTGTAGTAAAGCGCCACTTTACATTCTCAGTAACGATGACGGCGTTGCAACGATGGGAAAAGTAATTAATTAGATTACTCCGTTACTGAAAAAATATAATATAAAATATAAATATAAAATATTTATACTTAAACGCCGTTCCCAACACTGCTCATTACATGCCTAATAAAAAAAGGACAGTGATCTATCTAACTACCTTTCAGAGATTCAGAGGATTGTAAAATGGTGTGATGACAAACACCTTTTTCTGAATGTTAAAGAAAAACTTAAAAACAAATGTTGTAAATAGATGTTAAAATGAATTTGTCCTTGTGTCAACAAAGCTTTTAAATAGCAGATGAACTAATGTCTAGGTCAAGAAGGACTGGGAGGATCTCTTTGGTTTTACTACAATTAAATGATTTACTTAAAGGGATTAGTGTTTTAGGAACCTTGCTGTGTTGTTTGTTCAATAACATCTATGTCTGTATGTATGTCTGTATGTCCAATATGTCTGGAATGGTAATGGCAGCAGCATGGGGGTTGGCCCAAGCAAAATATTCCACATTGTGGAAGAAAGACTTTCTCTCATATTATAGTCTTACTGTGTGTGTGTGTGTGTGTGTGTGTGTGTGTGTGTGTGTGTGTGTGTGTGTGTGTGTCCTCAGTGAAGTGTATCAGTCTCTGCAGTAGCTTCCAGCTGCAGCAGTCAGTTCAGTTTCTGTTCATTCTGACTGAGGGAGGTTTTTGTACGACGCTTTTTCACTGTGTGAACACACCCCCACTGTGATAACTCTGACAGTAGTAAACTGCTGCATCTTCAGTCTGGACTCCACTGATGGTCAGAGTGAAGTCAGAGTTTGATCCACTGCCTGTAAAACGATCTGGAATCCCTGATTGTCGAGTGCTAGTATAGTAAATGAGCAGTTTAGGAGTTTCTCCATCTCTCTGTTGATACCAAGATAAGTCTGTCCCACCATTTACCCTCTGACTGGTCCTACAGCTGATGGAGACGGAGCCTCCCAGAGCAGAGCTCACTGCTCCAGGCTGAGTCACTGTGACCTGGCCTCTGGACTCTGAGGATACAGAGACAAAAACATAAAGCAGCGTCACGGTTTAGTCGGCTTCATTTCAGAGGGACGGATGTTGATAGAGGAGAGGAGTTTGATTCTCTGGACTTTACCTGTGAAGCAGCAGCAGAGGAGAGTCCAGATGAGGACGGAGATCAAAGTCATGTTTTTGATGAGGAGGATTTCTGTGTCTTCTGTTGTCATGAAGGACAGCTGTCAGTCATCCAGTGTTCAACTCTCAGGACTATAAACTCTCCCAGAGCACTGGAGCATGGTGCTGCTGATGCAAAGTGGCTCTCTATGGAAATGCTCTGACTGACTCCAACAGGGACTTGGATTACTCTGATGATGCTGTTCCTCAATGGATCAATCACTTTATCAGAGTATTGATTAGGAATGTTTCAATAACACTTTGACTTCTTGATAAATCTTTCAAAATGTTTGATTTAGGCTTCCCAGGACCAACTGGAACATATAAAAGAAGTCTTTTATTCCCTATGCCAAACAGGCATTGAACACAGAATAACTGCATTTATTTACTTGTATTTGTTATTAGACTTATTTGCTGCCACTTGCCCATTTGCACTATTTTATATTGTATTTTGTATACTCTGTATGTTTTAAATGATCACCACTGGCCTCTTAACGGCTGGGAGCAGAGAGGCAGGACACATATGCAAACACACAGAGTCAGTGAACTGTAGCTGTCCTCAACATGTCATGCTGTTTCCCCCTCAGTGCTGAGAGCATGGACCTACATACAGTGGCAAGAAAATGTACGTGAAGCTTTTCGAATTTAATGGTTTTCTGAATAAATTTGTCATAAAATGTGATCTGATCTTCATCTAAGTCAAGGGTATTGACAAATATAATGTGTCTAAAATAATAACACAACCGTTTTTTGATCTTCCATGTCTTTATTGAGAACAACTACAAAAAATGCATCGCGCTTGTTGAAAAAGTATGTGAACCCTTGAGTTAATGACCTCCAAAAAGCTAATTAGAGTCAGCTTTTAGCACACGTGGAGTCTCGTTAAGATAATGAGTTTGGAGGTGTGGACTACAGCTACTTTGACTGATAAAAAGCCCTCAAACTTTTGGAGTTTATGCTGTACAAGAAGAACACACATATGTGAGCCATGCCTCACCAAAAAGAGCTTTCAGAGGATCTATGATCAAGAATTGTTGATGTACATGAAGCTGGCAAGGGTTACAAAGTTATTTCAAAGACTTTAGAAATTCATCTGTCTACAGTTAGGCAAACAATCTACAAATGGAGACACTTTGGGACTATTGCTACTCTACCAAGAAGTGGGTGCCCAGTCAAAATGACACCAAGACATGAAAGATCTGAATTTGTTTATTTTATGACCAATTTATTCAGAAAACCATGAAATTCCAAAAGGTTCACATACTTTTTCTTGCTACTGTATTTACATATTCACATGGAGAGGATATAAAAAAGTCTGGTAGTAAACTGATCCAGTGACTTGTGGACAGTTTTGTTCTTTCTTTCCAGTTTGGTAATATGGTCTTTTTTTGATAATGATTAGTGATATTAATATTAATGCAGGTTTGACATGTTTCAAATGTGAAGATTTCACCAAGTGAAGCAGTGATGAGTCTTTATAGAAGGCTGAGGCCAGTGTTGTAGTTCTCAATATCAGTCTTGGTCTCAAGACCACTCTTTGAAGGTTTCGGTCTCGTCTCAGAATCTGCTGCATCTTTACTCGGTCTTGTCTTGTCTCAGATCTTTGGATCCAATCCCATGATCTTCCTCAGCAGACGGAGTTCACCCAGTTCTCATGGAATATTTTAACTTCTAAGCCAACGTGGACAAGAAGTCTCACAAATGCTGAGAGGAATGGGAATTCGAAAATCCACATTTTAATAACATCTGCTGAGGAAAAGTATGTGATATGATTAAAAGCTCAACAACAGCTACTGGATGGACGTTGTGAAGAGATTGTTTTGCTGTTTCCAAAGTCAAGAATGAACATGAGATTCTGTGATATGAATGGATGGTGTCATCTTGAGTTAGCTGTGTGATTCAGCTGTCTGTGCTCTCTCTGCAGGTGATGGTTAGAGCAACTGGGAACAGCTGAGGATGTTTGACAACTGACGTACAGAAATATGGCCGACGATCGTTGAAATGTGTTGCAGGATGAGAAACATTTCCTAAATATACAAAATTCACATTTTTTTATGATTGCATAAGAAAACAGTATCAGCAAATCTTTGTTATTGCGGCCTCCATGTTTTCACACACCGGGGGCCTGTTTCACAAAAGCAGAATATATAAATCCAGGATAACTGATAAAGCGAGGCTTGACCTAGTCTAATCTGTGCATCCTGGCTTGGGGCGTTTCACGAAGGTCGAGCCAGGCTGAGGAGGAGCGACTAGGTCGAGCCAGGCTGAGGAGGAGAGACTAGGTCGAGCCAGGCTGAGGAGGAGAGACTAGGCCGAGCCAGGCTGAGGAGGAGAGACTAGGTCGAGCCAGGCTGAGGAGGAGCGACTAGGTCGAGCCAGGCTGAGGAGGAGAGACTAGGTCGAGCCAGGCTGAGGAGGAGCGACTAGGTCGAGCCAGGCTGAGGAGGAGAGACTAGGTCGAGCCAGGCTGAGGAGGAGAGACTAGGTCGAGCCAGGCTGAGGAGGAGCGACTAGGTCGAGCCAGGCTGAGGAGGAGAGACTAGGTCGAGCCAGGCTGAAGTAATTCTGATAGATGCGCGTCCACGGCTTTCCTCAAAAGACCGCGAGGTCGATCACAGATTTACTGATGCCAACATGGAGAATACGCGTTGTACATACTTTATACAGAGTGAGCAGCAGCTTCTTGTGGAAGTATAACGACGTGAAACACATTATTTGTTTAAAAAGAAAAGAAACACGGCCGCTGTAATGAAACCGCGAGAGAAAGCGAGGCAGACGATCACGGACCGACTGAATGCGTAATTGTAGCCTAAATATATACATTAACTGACCACTGCTCTGAATTGAAGCCGTCATAATCATTCCATTCAAGGATTAGGCTACTAATCATTTTCACAAATTAACAGTTGTACTCTTTGCCTTAAAAGTAAGCAGAAGATAATGTTACTCAGGAAATTTACAATGAAGATCAATTTTCTATAACGCTAGAATATGATGCGTAAATCTCTCTTTCACTCTGTTCCTCCCTCTCTCTCATTGGCTAAAATATAAGTTTCCTAAGTCATATTAACTTCCACTGCTCGCTTTTAATGCAAAGTGTACAATTGTTCGTTTTTGCAAATGACAGTGACTCATTGAATGGTTTCAGTTAAGAGCAGTATTTCATAAATGTATATTTTTAGACTATCGTTCAGTCGGTCCGCTATTATCTGCCAAGCTTTTTCTCACGTTTCATTTTTTTTTTTTTTTATAGAGGCAGAGTTTCCTTCTCTACATATTGCCTTGCTCCCTGTATATATGGACAAAGAAAATAAAGACACTGAAGAAATTGTACTCTAAAATCTAGAAACTATGAAGATAATTAAGTGATGAATTCCATGCACACTGTAAACATGAATGGAACAGAGTGATATTTATCAGTTATTTCCCCCCAGATATGAGGTCAAAAACCATTGAGGTGTCCTCTCCCTGTTGTTCCATGAATGTACAGTAGCCTACATCACTAGATAGTTACTGGTCCAGTGAACTAAGACTATCATTTGGGAGGATTGTACAATTAGGATATGTTCTTAAATTGTACAATCCTCCCAAATTATATTCCCAGTTTACTGGACAACACAAATTGTGTGCTAAAAATGCCAAATACAATGCACATGGAAGTGGAACAAACATGATCCTTATTGTTAAAGAATTAAAAAAAAATTAACCACTAAAATAATTCAAGGTGCATTGGTCAACTATAGAAATGTATGTATTGCCCTTAGTAACAGACTTCATTTAAAACACATTTGAAATGTTATCAGCCTTTTCTAATTATCTCAACAACTGCCATAATATATTCATCAAACTTCTAACAACAATATGAACAGCAGTCTTCATACAGCAATATAACAGTAACAATGACTGTCACATGAGTAATTCTAAATAAAAAAATAATGATCACAACTTTAAATAATAACAGTACTTAAAATAAACAGCAAAATGCACCTGTTGTATTTTAATCCAGGCTGGTAATAACAGTAGGGTAAAACCACTGCTGGGTGATCAGAAAAGGTTCCAGGATTAAATAAATCATTGGCTGTTAGCCTGGTCAGGAGCAGGCTAGCTGTACAGAATAAATCTCCATGGTGATTTATGTGCCTCCGCTTTCGTGAAACCGAATCAAGGCTTAATTCATCCAGGATAACTGGGAAATCCCGGCTTAATCCCTTATCTTGGTTTTGTGAAACAGGCCCCAGATCATCTAGACTACGCCCAACAGTTGGTGGCAGTCATGCAACAAGTTGTTATGCTAAACGCCAATATAACAGAAGAAGAACAAGCACCCCGACCCTAACACATGAGCGCTTGCAGTCGGAAAAAACAACGTGATCATGGGGGTGGTCCCTTTTATTCCCAGGTGGCATGAATGGACCATTATACAAGTCTGGAGGCAGTGCAGCCCTCTCTCTGGCTGACTCTCCACTCTGCTGCAGCTTTGCTCCTCTCCCGTCTGCTTTAGTTCTCTACTCTGCTCCTATCAACCTTTACAACACCCACATGTGTATATTGTCCACTCACGCCCATCACACAATACTAACTTCACTGATATCCACATCCCATCATTGTATTACTAAAGTTAACTCTACAAGTCCCTGCTTAAAAGCAGTACACCACCATTAAAAACAATCCACGTTTGGGACAATGATGGCATTGATCCATTAAAAGGATGTTTTTACTGCACTAACTTGGACCTCTTCCATAGCTTGGACTTAGAAGAAGCAACAGACACTATTACTGATTATGTAACATTTTGTAGAGATAACGTGTTAACTCCAACAACATCCAAACAATAAATCTAATATTTCCAAAGAAATTAAAGAGTGTGAAGTCCGTAGAAAAATAGCATTTAAAAATGGGGATATTGTGGCCATGAGGAATATCCACAAAAAAAACTCAACAGCAAATTAGGAAAGGGAAGGAGGAAGGAGAAGGAGAAATTTGAAACCCACTGCTCCACTATGAATATGAAAAACAATTTGGGATTCCATGAAATTTATGACAAAACTGGCCCCGGCTAAAAAATGGCTTGGTGTTCTTAATGAGGGGGAAAAGCCGATGAATTAAATAACTTTTATGCAGGATTTTGATTGGCCGAGTTCTAGTAGGATAAAATAGTCTCTAGACTCATTACCTGCACTGAATCACCCAAAAATCACTATTGACCAGCATGTTGTACAGAGTCTTTTCTGACAGGTATGCTGTAAGGATTATAATGAATATTGCCCAGTTGTTTTGAGAAAATCATTATCAACCTATTGAAAACAGATGTCATTTCCTCATTAGATCCTTTTCAGTTTGCATTTAGGGGCAAAAGAGGTCCAGATGACTCAGTCACTGCCATGGTACATTTTATATCTAAACATTTAGAGGACCCTACCTCATATGAACGTGTTTTATTTGTAGATTTCAGTTCAGCATTTAATACGGTACAGCAACACCTATTCATTAAAAAGCTGAATGACCTTAATGTCCATCCCTCATTATTAGGTGGTACCACTGGTTTCTACCGAATGGTAAACAGCAGGTCAGTGTTAATGGTACTCTCTCAGAGTGGAGAACGCAACTGGAAGCACCCCCCCCCCCACGGTTGGGTCAGTTCACCTGTCCTTTTTACCCTTTACACAGATGAGTATAGAAGCTATAATCCCAACAACTATATCATTACATGTTCTGATGATACTGCCATCCTAGCTTTAATAAAAAAGGACAGTGATCTATCTAACTACCTTTCAGAGATTCAAAGGTTTGTAAAATGGTGTGATGACAAACTTTTTTTTTTTTTCTGAATGTTAAAAAAAACTGAGGAGATGTTGTAAATAGATGTAAGAATGAATTTGTCCCTGCGTCAATAAAGCTTTTAAATAGCAGATAAACTAATGTCTAGGTCAAGAAGGACTGGGAGGATCTCTTTGGTTTTACTACAATTAAATGATTTACTTAAAGGGATTAGTGTTTTAGGAACCTTGCTGTGTTGTTTGTTCAATAACATCTATGTATGTTTTTCACACACATTGTGGAACAAAAAGTTTATCTTATCTTATAGAATACATTATAGTCTTACTGTGTGTGTGTGTGTGTGTGTGTGTGTGTGTGTCCTCAGTGAAGTGTATCAGTCTCTGCAGTAGCTTCCAGCTGCAGCAGCGTTGTGTTTCTGTTCAGTCTGATTGAGGGAGGTTTTTGTACGACGCTTTTTCACTGTGTGAACACACCCCCACTGTGATAACTCTGACAGTAGTAAACTGCTGCATCTTCAGTCTGGACTCCACTGATGGTCAGAGTGAAGTCAGAGTTTGATCCACTGCCTGTAAAACGATCTGGAATCCCTGATTGTCGAGTGCTAGTATAGTAAATGAGCAGTTTAGGAGTTTCGCCATCTCTCTGTTGGTACCACTCTAGATAGTTAATGTGTGTAACAGCCTGACTGGTCCTACAGCTGATGGAGACGGAGCCTCCCAGAGCAGAGCTCACTGCTCCAGGCTGAGTCACTGTGACCTGGCCTCTGGACTCTGAGGATACAGAGACAAAAACATAAAGCAGCGTCACGGTTTAGTCGGCTTCATTTCAGAGGGAAGGATGTTGATAGAGGAGAGGAGTTTGATTCTCTGGACTTTACCTGTGAAGCAGCAGCAGAGGAGAGTCCAGATGAGGACGGAGATCAAAGTCATGTTTTTGATGAGGAGGATTTCTGTGTCTTCTGTTGTCATGAAGGACAGCTGTCAGTCATCCAGTGTTCAACTCTCAGGACTATAAACTCTCCCAGAGCACTGGAGCATGGTGCTGCTGATGCAAAGTGGCTCTCTATGGAAATGCTCTGACTGACTCCAACAGGGACTTGGATTACTCTGATGATGCTGTTCATCAATGGATCAATCACTTTATCAGAGTGTAGTAAATGTTGGATTTAAGCCCCAAGGACCTGCTGGCACATTGTAGGTAAGGAGCATTTATTCCCTATGCCATACAGCCATTGAACACAGAATGACTCCATCAGGGAACCAGGCGCGTGCGGACTGGGGGTAAAACCAATACTGATTACCAGGGCCCAAGAGGAGAGAGAGGATATTTTCATCTTCCTAATTAAATTTCATAATGTGTGTCAGATGAAATGTAAAGTTAGTGTATTGGCTGAATAACTTGGGTGATTGACTGACTACATTTTGTATACAAAAAAGACTATCGAAGGTCTCACCAACACCCCTTGCTAATGCGCCAAATGGTTTAGTCCATCTGCACCCATATTTGTTAAGTTGAGCATCTGGTGCAGCGCAAACTTCTGCTGGTTCGAAATGTGTGTTAGCTCTCAAAGAAAGTCAAATCATGCTTACAAAAAGAAAGGAAAGACAGGAGAAGGAGAGAAAACAGAACGAGGGGAAACAATTGGTAACTGACTTCTTTTCAAGGAAAGGTGAGCACAAACTAGAAAAACGAAATCCATGGTGTTAAACTGCTTGAATATCTCCTCGACCCGGTAGTGCTAAAACGGACTGAGACAACCTATATAAAGAGCAGAACATACACTTACAAATGATAATTTGGTTATACATGTAGTCTGAGGTAAAGGCTAAATAAATAAACTACACTAGCAATGCTGTTTGCATACAACACACCATTATAATAGCCTCATTTGAAACATGTTTATTTAAAATGAATAGGCTTTAATGTCTATAATCAGCAATAATAGGCTAATCAGTGTCATAAGTAGGTTGATAGTTCATCAGTAGATATATATCATGTCAACATTATAGTTATGTCAGATTTATTAGAAGCAGATGTTAACATTGTGAAACACATGGCCCTCAGTTTCAGAAACTGTCCCACCAGGGAGTGGAGTAGCAACAGACCCCTCATCCTCCTCTTTGGATTTGAGACAAGGGGAGCTTATATCAAAATTAAAGCAAACCATGTTTAGCCATTTTGACTGAAAGGTGTTAAGTAACACTAACATCTTAGTATGTTTTATTATATTAGGTTACAATTAGGATAAGAGGTTAATATCAAATGTATCCTTTATAGAGAAAGATGATAGAGAAGATCTGATTGATTTTTTTTTTGGGGGGGGGGGTTGTTGAGGAACATGAGGGCCCATCAGGACTGCCAATGCATAGGGCCCAGAATCTTGTGCTACGCCTCTGCAGGGAGCACTTGTTATTTTATAAGATTTGCTTTCTTGTATAATTTATAGAACTTATCTGCTGCTACCTGCCCATTTACACTATTGTATATTGTATTCTGTATATTCTGTATGTTTTTAATGCTGTGCTGTGTTATGTGCATTGTATTTACTGTTGCTGTACTTTGGGAGAAGCCAAAGACAAATTCTCACTGAGGTGGACAATAAAGTTAATCCAATCTAATGTCTTCTGTCTTATTTAAATTAATTGCAAGAGAAGAAATTACATAAATTTAACATATACAAAAAAACATGCATTAAGGAAATCTGCAGCACTGTGTTATTGTCAGTTATCTTTTCATAACAGCCTCATTTTGGTGAGTTTGTTTGTGTCAAAGTCAGAGAGCCGTGTCTCTCTACAGTGAGAGGTTTTTGTACGGCGGCTCAATGACTTTGTATCACTGTGGTGGACTTTTGGTGGAGGAACCAGACTGGATGTTGGAAGTAAGTTTCTGCACAAATACTAAAAACTATATTGGAAATATTGTAAAGTAATGTTTTAAATTCAGTTTACAGTTAATGAAATATCTCTTAGTATTCACGTTTTTATTTCTCCTCCTTTATCGTGAAGACTAACTCAGAGCAGCTTCACTAAACATTTCTTTACACATTTCTGTCAAACTGAAATTTAAATGTCTTGAAGTGTGGAAAAGATAAAACTGAAAATCTGTTCCACAAGATTCATTTTAAATTTTCCGCATCAACGATAACTGTTAAAATCAAATGAAGATTCAAATATTCAAACAATTGAACGGAGCAAAGATAAAGATCGGTATTTGAAAATGTGCAACATCTCTTTACTGTGTCATGGATTGTTTCAAAGTTTGAAAACTATTTGAACAGTTTGGTAATGATGATCAAAATCCACATGAAGAACATTTGATGTTGTCAGCTCATTTTCTGGATTTGTTTCTATTACACTAAATACTTTAAAGTAATGTATAGTTAGGTTGTTGATGACTTTGATTTAAAGATTTGTCCAAAAGTTGAGATTTTATTTCCAGTGTATAGTTTGATATATATCAGCTCATTGTGTAGATGATTCTCTCTGTGCTGATTTGCATGAGAGGCTTCTTAAAGGGAAGTGAAACAATGTGTGAGTGAGTGACTGGTGGAGCAGAAAAACCATCTGACAGAAACTCCTTAAAGGAGAAAACCAACTCTCACACAGTCAAGGTGTCCAAGTGTCTGCTGGTTGATTGACAGCTGTGTGGTCCCTGTCCTCTAAGCTGATTGGTGTCTCCTAGGTGATGTCCGTCCCACCCTGACGGTGCTGCCCCCTCCAGTGAGGAGCTACTGAAGGGGAAGGCCGCTCATGTGCCTGGCCAACAAGGGCTTCCCCCTCAGACTGGAGTCTGGCCTGGAAGGTGGACGGCAGCAGCAGCAGCAGCTGGGAGGAGAGCAGGACCGCCCGGGGTGCTGGGGAAGGACGGCAAATACAGCTGAAGCAGCACCCTGAGGCTCCCTAAAGACCAGTGGGAGAAGGTGGGCTCTGTGACCTGTGAGGCCACCCAGGGCTCCCAGACTCCGCTCTCAGAGACACTGAGGAGAGACCAGTGTTCCCAGTCCTGACCTGACTCACTGGGACTCTGCTACTGGTTTCACTCTGATACTGGTCTCACTCTGCTCTCTGCAACTCTCTCTCTCTCTCTCTCTCTCTCTCTCTCTCTCTCTCTCTCTCTCTCTACAGATTCATCACAATTTTAAAGTTCATCTTGTGTTGCTTGCAGTAATGCTGATATTCTCTGTGTAGTATAAAACAATGAAACACAAATGTAATTCAACTTAATGTTGCCGAGCTTATGATACGCATGTCGCTGTGCATGCGTTCCTTTCTTAAATGAACATATACAGTATCAATGAAATCCTGAGAGATTTTTTTGCTGTAGCATTTCCATGAGATGATTCTTTTAGAAAGAAGTGATGAGATGATGTAATGCAGGTCCCATCTGCTCGGTGCAGCCTGACAGGGTTTAGCTGTGGTGTCCTACAGCAGGTATGGAGCTGCTGGGAAAGGATGAAAGTCAAACTCTGGTCAGCACCACTGTTACTACTCTCCTTGACAAAGTCAATGTGAGAGAAAGTCAACAGATTCTTTGGGTTTTTTCTCCCAACAATAATGGTCACCACTGTCATCTAATGTGTCTGATCTAAAGCAGGTAACAGGTAGATGGGAATGACCTGCTGTGCTGTGCACTTTGATACAGAAGTGGTTTTAGATCTTGTGGTAATCTGATCTCCTCAGTGCATAAGTTCATATCACATTAATGGTTTGTAAAATATATAAATCACTTTTGTGAAACTTTTTCAAGAAAAGAGTCTTAAGAGTCCACCACTGTTTGTTTCATTAGCAAATAAGTTGACACACGTTCTTCTCATCATATTCTGTTCAAAGTTCCCAAAACAAATCCTGTCTTCTCTCTGTCCTCATTCCAGTCTGCTGCAGCCAAAGACTGGAACTATTCTGCAAAACCACTAAAGCTGAAAACTTGTATCTTTACGTCAGCTTTTAACAACTCTGTTATGGACCTTCTCTCTGATACATGCGGCTGTTTTGGGAACCACAAGCATTCCCTCCCCATTATCTGTCTGCTGTTTCCTGTTGCCCCATGCTGATTGGTGTTGTCTTGCTGCTGCTGTTTAGCTCTGCATGTTGAATTAGTGCTTGTGTTTGTTGCTCGTGTTCTGTCGTCGTTTGACACCATGCTTGTGTGCTAGACTGTATGTCATTTCTGTTCTGCTTGCTGTGATTGGGTGGAAGTAGTGGAGGTGTTGGAAATGTTTGGATGTTTGCTGTCATCTTTTTAACTGACAGTTTGACATTTCTCTTTTAGCCCTTACACCCTCCCTTAAGAGACTTTGCCTTATGCAAAGCTGCCATTGTAAATGTATTTGTGTTTAAAATGACTTGCCTGGATAAATACAGAGAAAAAATAATAATTAAAAAACTGAGACAGGTCTGTGTCCACAAGGAAACTAATAATGAAACACGTTGTTTTGGTAACTGTAATGGGAATATTTTTACAAACTCTTGGTAATTTATTGTATTTATTTGTGTGTGTGTGTGTGTGTGTGTGTGTGTGTGTGTGTGTGTGTGTGTGTGTGTGTGTGTGTGTGTCCTCAGTGAAGTGTATCAGTCTCTGCAGTAGCTTCCAGCTGCAGCAGTCGGTTCAGTTTCTGTTCAGTCTGACTGAGGGAGGTTTTTGTACGACGCTTTTTCACTGTGTGAATACACCCTGACTGTTGATAATGTGATAACTCTGACAGTAGTAAACTGCTGCATCTTCAGTCTGGACTCCACTGATGGTCAGAGTGAAGTCAGAGTTTGATCCACTGCCTGTAAAACGATCTGGAATCCCTGATTGTCGAGTGCTAGCATAGTAAATGAGCAGTTTAGGAGTTTCTCCATCTCTCTGTTGGTACCAGTGTAACCTGTGTTTTCCATCATAATAAACATTCTGACTGGTCTTACAGCTGATGGAGACGGAGCCTCCCAGAGCAGAGCTCACTGCTCCAGGCTGAGTCACTGTGACCTGGCCTCTGGACTCTGAGGATACAGAGACAAAAACATAAAGCAGCGTCACGGTTTAGTCGGCTTCATTTCAGAGGGACGGATGTTGATAGAGGAGAGGAGTTTGATTCTCTGGACTTTACCTGTGAAGCAGCAGCAGAGGAGAGTCCAGATGAGGATGGAGATCAAAGTCATGTTTTTGATGAGGAGGATTTCTGTGTCTTCTGTTGTCATGAAGGACAGCTGTCAGTCATCCAGTGTTCAACTCTCAGGACTATAAACTCTCCCAGAGCACTGGAGCATGGTGCTGCTGATGCAAAGTGGCTCTCTATGGAAATGCTCTGACTGACTCCAACAGGGACTTGGATTACTCTGATGATGCTGTTCATCAATGGATCAATCACTTTATCAGAGTATTTATTAGGATCTTTCAATAACACTTTGACTTCTTGACAAATCTTTCAAAATGTTTGATTTAGACTTCCCAGGACAAACTGGAACATATAAAAGAAGTCTTTTATTCCCTATGCCAAACAGGCATTGAACACAGAAAAACTACATTTTGTTTGCATTTTTTTAATATTTGCTCTCGTATTTTTTAATAGACTTATTTGCTGCCACCTGTCCATTTGCACTATTTTATATTGTATTCTGTATACTCTGTATGTTTTAAATGATCACCACTGGCCTCTTAACGGCTGGGAGCAGAGAGGCAGGACACATATGCAAACACACAGAGTCAGTGAACTGTAGCTGTCCTCAACATGTCATGCTGTTTCCCCCTCAGTGCTGAGAGCATGGACCTACATACAGTGGCAAGAAAAAGTACGTGAAGCTTTTGGAATTTAATGGTTTTCTGAATAAATTTGACATAAAAAGTGATCTGATCTTCAAGTCAAGGGTATTGACAAATATATTGTGTCTAAAATAATAACACAACAATTTTTGATCTTCCATGTCTTTATTGAGAACAAATAAAAAAAATGCATCATGCTTGTGGAAAAAGTACGTGAACCCTTGAGTTAATGACCTCAAAAAGGCTAATTGGAGTCAGGTTTTAGTACACGTGGAGTCTCGTTAAGATAATGAGTTTGGAGGTGTGGACTACAGCTACTTTGACTGATAAAAAGCCCTCAAACTTTTGGAGTTTGTGCTGCACAAGAAGAACACACTTATGTGAGCCATGCCTCACCAAAAAGATCTTTCAGAGGATCTATGATCAATAATTGTTGATTTACATGAAGCTGGCAAGGGTTACAAAATTATTTCAAAGACTTCAGAAATTCATCTGTCTACAGTTAGGCAAACAATCTACAAATGGAGACACTTTGGGACTATTGCTACTCTACCAAGAAGTGGGCGCCCAGTCAAAATGACACCAAGAGCAAAACGAAGAGTCATCAATGAGGTCAAGAAACAATCCTGAATGACAGCCAAAGATTTGAAGGCATCATTGGAACTGGCTGACATCTCTGTTCATTAGTCTACAATACGTAAAACATTGAACAAGCACGGTATCTACGGCAGGACACCACGATGGAAGCCACTGCTTACTAAAAAGAACATTGCTGTACACCTGAAGTTTGCAAAAGAGCACAAATGTTTTGTGGACTGATGAAACTAAGATTGAACTATTTGGAAAAAACCCACAACACTACACCTGGCGTAGAAAGGGCGCGGCATATCATGAAAACATCATCATCAACCGTAAAGTATGGTGGAGCAAAGCTCATGATTTGGGCCTGCTTTGCTGCATCAGGGCCTGGCCAGCTTGGAATCATTGAGATGAAGATGAATTCCCAATATATCAGACAATTCTTCAGTATAATGTGAAAACGTCTGTACGTCAGCTGAAACTGTGTAGAAGGTGGGTGTTTCAAAGGAAAACGACCCAAGACCCCGGAGCAAGTCCACAACAGAATGGATTCAGAAAAACAAAATCCACCTTTTGGAGTGGCTAAGTCCGAGCCCAGACCTCAACCCAATAGAGATGTTATGGATGGACTTGGGGGAATTATAAGAATTGATGGGGCTTTGTAAATTATAGAGTGTGGTCTAGACCTACTCTATCTGTAAAGTGTCTCGAGATAACTCTTGTTATGATTTGATACTATAAATAAAATTGACTTGAAGTGGGTCGTACACATGAGACGTCCAAAGAATATAACCGAGCTAAAGAAGAGGCCTGCACTACGAATCCAGATCAGCATGTCCTGGATTTCTTTCAGTTACCCGGCTTCACCTAACCTAACAGCCACGGTCCCGCATAACCTGTGTCACAACGGTGGTTAACAACTAGTTCAATCAACCCAGGGTTTCCCAATCCAGCAACGCGCGCGTTCACATAAAAGAGGCGGTGTTTGCGCACCATGACCAATCGCAAACATCTACCAGAGCCGCATATTTTAAACAAGAAGAGCAAACTATAAGTCTACATAAATATGAAGAAGCTGACCAAAAAGAAATCTGACGCTGTTTTACATAAATCACAACGCTTATCCTATCAATATCACTTCCAGTGGTGTAGTCTACGTGATAGTAAGCTCCAGGATTTCTATATAGACTACCCACTTAAAAATGCCCAATGACACGTAACAACATAGGCTACTTTCCATTATATTTTATATATATATATTTTTTATTTTTTACATAGGCTGAATAAATTGAACAGTAAATTGGTGCATTAAAGTGTATCGGAATGCAGTAAATGAAGTCGTTGATGCTTAAAACTTCCCTGGGGGATGACACCCACTATGCTATGCCCCCCTCCTCCCCCAAAAATCTGATTCTGGCCAATATACAGTAGGCTACAGTACACCCACTATAATAGACCTTTTTCACAGCAGACATGTTGACATGTCATAGTAGTAAAAGCACAAGTGTATTCAAACCCATTAATGATGGCTGCATTCCACTTAGGAGTACGGTGGCCGACAGGGGCCAACGCCCTGCAACTTCAGAAAACACATGCAAATAGACAAAACACAAGCAAATTAATAAAACAACTTCATTAATTTGACAACACATGTGCAGCATTCAGCAAACGCGCTGCATATACACACAACACAACTAAATATACAAACGCGCTGCACACAACACAACCAAATACACCAACGCGCTGCAATTAAAAAACGATGCAAAAAGAAAAGCAAACCCCCGAAAAAAGAAGCAATGCAAAAAGAAAAACAACTTCATTAATTTGACAACACAAGCGCAGCATTCAGCAAACGCTATGCACACACAACAAAGCAAAGCAGTTTTGTCTTTATGTGCAGGCGGGATTTATTCAGTTTGATAAATCCCACGGTAAATTGGCTGGTTTACTAAACAGGGAGGGATTATACATAGTGTGTTTTTTGTATTTCAAGAGCGAATTGCTCCACAATAAGAATACAGATTGGTCATTTATTTTGTTGTATAATCACAATATTACACTTGAGGAGGCCTACACTTCAGTGATGTGCTTTCGGACCTGGAAATTAAACCCTCTTATTTAATGTGGCTTAAACAAACGTCAACGTTAAACGCTGATGCAGTTTTAAATGTTTTATTACCACGAGTTTACAGACGTCTCTGCTGATTGAGTTCCACCTGCGACCTGAGCCCAGACACACCCACCAAACGAGAGAAAAGATATCTCAAACAGGGACTTAATATTTACAGTCTATGATCTCAACGTTGTCTCTCTCTCGATCTCGATCTCTCTCTCTCTCTCTCATAAGTCTGCTCTCCCCCCAGCCCAAAAAAAAAAAATCAGCTGTTCCACTGCTACAAGTGTAATATTGTGATTATATCAAACTGAATAAATCCCGCCTGCACATAGACAAAACTGCTTTGCTTGCTCCATCGTTTTGTAAGTAAGACATCTGCTGAAAAAGTTATTGTATTCATTAGCATGATGTCGTAAAAACACCAAAGGAAGAGGAGCCGACCAAACGCGAGCTTTTATTTTGAAAAGTCGAAGCTCGAGCACGCCACCAGCCTCCCGACTGAGACGGGAGCATACAGCAGACTGTATATTACTAATATATTATGTTATTAATAAGGGCATGAGACAGGAGTTCTCTTTTTACTATGCAGCCATACCCGACTCTAATAAAAAGGCAGAAAAGGGGTCATAAATCCAGCTGATTAGCTGCTCCCTCTAGAGGTCTGGAGAACTTCCGTTGTGGAATCTGGATGCAGCGGTTTTTTGTTGCATTTGTTTTCGGGGTTTGTGTGCTTTTCTTTTTGCATCGTTTTTTATTCGCATCGCGTTTATGTATTTGGTTGTGTTGTGTGTATTTGCATCGCGTTTGCTGAATGCTGCGCTTGTGTTGTCAAATTAAGTTGTTTTTCTTTTTGCATCGCTTCTTTTTTCGGGGTTTGCTTTTCTTTTTGCATCGTTTTTTAATTGCAGCGCGTTTGTATATTTGGTTGTGTTGTGTGCAGCGCGTTTGCTGAATGCTGTGCATGTGTTGTCAAATTAATGAAGTTGTTTTCTTAATTTGCTTGTGTTTTGTCTATTTGCATGTGTTTTCTGAAGTTGCAGGGCGTTTGCCCCTGTCGGCCACCGTATAGGAGAGGCCCTGGTATTAAACCATTAATGATGGCTGCATTCCTGCTGGTCCTGGTATTGTGCATGCTGACTCACTGAAATAGCTCACTGGGACACTTGATGGAATTGAGCCATTGTTAAGATTATCAATTTCAGCTGTGCTTTTCCTACTATGACAAGTCAAAATGTCTGCCTTGAAAAAGGTCCATAGCCTGCATTAGACTACACTGGTCACTTCCCCATCAGTCAGGCACAAGATCTGACCATAATTACACTTTTGCTTTCCATGAACTGTCGTTGCTTTAGCCTTTTATTTCAGCTGAAACCCTGGCAGTGGTAAGAGAGAGAAAATAAAGAAATATCAAAACATAATTCTAACCGATGTGCGTATTGGTAACACACGGCTGAAGAAGCCGACAAATATTCTATACGTAATTCCCTCCTCTTAAAATCTATATCTTTCATAAAGATACCCATCAGTGAATGTTAACGGGGTTGTCGGTCTCCAAATGTTTTAACTCTCTCTCTCTCTCTCTCTCTCTCTCTCTCTCTCTCTCTCTCTCTGCGCCGAGGTTTGCCCTTATCTATCTTACGGGGGTGCCGTTATCAATCGAGTATTGATTGGTCAGTAGGCGGTGCTTTTACACCGGTTGATCTCTGATCTCCAACATAACCTGCTCCCGACCAGGTTAGGTGTTCAGCATGAGTTACCATGGCGATTGAACCCGATAACAACTAATCCACCTTCGTGGTCCAGAAAACCCTGGGTTGAACCTGAAGTTAGCTCGTTAACGCCACATCTTGCTTCGTAGTCCAGGCCTCTGGTCTGCCAGGAAGAATGGGCTAAAATTCCTCAACGATGTGCAGGTCTGATCCACAGCTACAGGAAGCGCCTGGTTGAAGTTATTGCTGCCAAGGGGTCAATCAGTTATTAATTCTAAGGGTTCACTTACTTTTTCCATTGCCATTTTCAATGTTGAATAAGTGTGTTCAATAAAGACATGAAAGATCAGAATCTGTTTATTTTAGACACATTGTTTGTCAATCCCCTTGATTTAGATGAATATCAGATCACATTTTATGTCAAATTTATTCAGAAAACCATGAAATTCCAAAAGGTTCACATACTATTTCTTGACACTATTTACATATTCCCATGGAGAGGATATTGAAAAGTCTGGTAGTAAACTGACAAGTTTGGGAGTTTGTAATGTGAAGATTTCACCAAGTGAAGCAGTGATGAGTCTTTATAGAAGGCTGAGGCCAGTGTTGTAGTTCTCAATATCAGTCTTGGTCTCCAGACCACTCTTTGAAGGTTTTGGTCTCGTCTCAGAATCTGACGCATTTTTCCTCGGTCTTGTCTTGTCTCAGATCTTTGGATCCAATTCCATGATCTTCCTCAGCAGACGGAGTTCACCCAGTTCTCATGGAATATTTTAACTTCTAAGCCAACGTGGACAAGAAGTCTCACAAATGCTGAGAGGAATGGGAATTTGAAAATCCACATTTTAATGACATCTGCTGAGGAAAAGTATGTGATATGATTAAAAGCTCAACAACAGCTACTGGATGGACGTTGTGAAGAGATTATTGAAAGTCAAGAATAATCTCAATGTATTTGTTGGGTTGTTGATTTGCATGTAGGAGAAATTGTGTTTTTGAAAATTTTATATAAAGACAGTTATAGGATTTCTTTTTTTAATTATTTGTATGAGTTCCTAATTGGCTCTTGTTGATTCTTTGGCATGAATCTGATAAGAACATGAGATTCTAATGTGATCTGAATGGATGGTGTCATCTTGAGTTAGCTGTGTGATTCAGCTGTCTGTGCTCTCTCTGCAGGTGATGGTTAGAGCAACTGGGAACAGCTGAGGATGTTCCCAGTAGCAGGAGGTTATTTAAGTCTGGATGCAGTGCAGCCCTCTCTCTGGCTGACTCTCCACTCTGCTGCAGCTTTGCTCCTCTCCCGTCTGCTTTAGTTCTCTACTCTGCTCCTGTCAACCTTTTACTTTTACATACCACTCATGCACATCACACCAGCTGACTTTACTGATATCCACAGCCCATACATTAGTTAAAGTTAACCCTTTAATTTGGTTTAATTTGTTATAATAAATACATTTTGTAAATTTGTAAATTATTATTATTATTATTATTATTGGTGTTTCTCCCTTTTGTTGTGGCAACTTGAACCAGGTCATAACTGTGTGTGTGTGTGTGTGTGTGTGTGTGTGTGTGTGTGTGTGTGTGTGTGTGTGTGTGTGTGTGTGTGTGTGTGTCCTCAGTGAAGTGTATCAGTCTCTGCAGTACCTTCCAGCTGCAGCAGTCAGTTCAGTTTCTGTTCAGTCTGACTGAGGGAGGTTTTGTACGACGCTTTTTCACTGTGTGAACACATACTGGCTGTTGATGTAATGTGCACTCTGACAGTAGTAAACTGCTGCATCTTCAGTCTGGACTCCACTGATGGTCAGAGTGAAGTCAGAGTTTGATCCACTGCCTGTAAAACGATCTGGAATCCCTGATTGTCGAGTGCTAGCACCATAAATGAGCAGTTTAGGAGTTTCTCCATCTCTCTGTTGGTACCAGTGCAGATAGCTCCCACCATAAACCCTCTGACTGGTCCTACAGCTGATGGAGACGGAGCCTCCCAGAGCAGAGCTCACTGCTCCAGGCTGAGTCACTGTGACCTGGCCTCTGGACTCTGAGGATACAGAGACAAAAACATAAAGCAGCGTCACGGTTTAGTCGGCTTCATTTCAGAGGGACGGATGTTGATAGAGGAGAGGAGTTTGATTCTCTGGACTTTACCTGTGAAGCAGCAGCAGAGGAGAGTCCAGATGAGGACGGAGATCAAAGTCATGTTTTTGATGAGGAGGATTTCTGTGTCTTCTGTTGTCATGAAGGACAGCTGTCAGTCATCCAGTGTTCAACTCTCAGGACTATAAACTCTCCCAGAGCACTGGAGCATGGTGCTGCTGATGCAAAGTGGCTCTCTATGGAAATGCTCTGACTGACTCCAACAGGGACTTGGATTACTCTGATGAGGCTGTTCATCAATGGATCAATCACTTTATCAGAGTATTGATTAGTATCTTTCAATAACAAATCTTCCATATGTTTGATTTAGACTTCCCAGGACCAGCTGGAACATATAAAAGAAGTATTTTATTCCCTATGCCACACAGGTATTGAACACATAATGACTGCATCAGAGAACACTTTTTGTACGATTTACTCTCTTGTATTTTTATAGGACTTATTTCCTGCTACGTGCCCATTTGCACTATTTTATATTGTATTCTGTATGTTTTAAATGGTCAACACTGGCCTCTTAGCGGCTGGGAGCAGAGAGGCAGGACACATATGCAAACACACAGAGTCAGTGAACTGTAGCTGTCCTCAACATGTCATGCTGTTTCCCCCTCAGTGCTGTGAGCATGGACCTACATATTTACATATTCACATGGAGAGGAGATTGAAAAGTCTGGTAGTAAACTGATCCAGTGACTTGTGGACAGTCTTGTTCTGTTTTTACTAGTTGGTAATATAAGTCTTTTTGAAAATGATTAGTTATATTAATATTAATGCAGGTTTGACATTTTTGGATGCTTGTAATGTGAAGATTTCACCAAGTGAAGCAGTGATGAGTCTTTAGAGAAGGCTGAGGCCGAGGATCTCAGATGACATGCATGAGAAACTCCAACCAGAAGTTTCTGACATTAAAAATAAATTTCCGTTCATCTCCTGAATCAATGCTATTTATTCCCAGCAAGTCAGTACTTCATGAATGCATAATTACCTAGATCCACTTCGAAAATTACACATGAAGATGCAACATCTTCCAGTTTCCTTTTCGACATTCGAAGCTGCTGTTAACCTGAAACGTACGAAAAGTAAATGGCTAACGTTATAGCAGAGAAATCTTGGGGTAACCCTTAGTAACAGAAAAAGCACAACCTTGTGGGTGAATGAAACCGTTGATTCCTTCATTGATGTTGTTTCATGCAAACTGTTCCGTTCTCTCTCACACACATGCAGGCACAGATTATTCCTCCATAAAGTGAGTAACTTCACTATAGAACTCTAGGACCTATTTCTGGCAGACTGGCACACTATGTTTGTGTTTTTTTTTCTTTTACATTTATCTTTTTATTTCATTTAGACATAATACATTATGAAAGTATTAAACTGCTGTGTCAGTGTTATCATGTTCAGTAGCACGTGATGATACTTGTTTTAAAAAGGCATTCATGATTTGTGCATGAAATGTAATATTACTCTGTTGTCTACTGTGGTTTATATGGTATCGATGGTGCGTTGCTGTGTAGAGAGGAATCTGCCGACACTGTTTCTTGATTCTAAAGGTTTATTTACATCAAAGAAATCAGCATCTTGTACAAGCTCTGCAGAGCTCGGAGAGGACCGCTTCTCAGATTCTCAGAAGTCACTCTGCCTTTTCTTTGTTTGAACATGGTATATATCTATAATATGTGTAACATAGCTGGGGGAGGAAACAATACTTTGACCAATGGCTATCATCCTTTTGGAACCAAGCCAACAAGGGCATCCCTAATTCTTTCCAGATGTTTCCAGAGAAGTGTCCAGCGAATGTAGGCTAAAGTTCATACGAGTTTCTTTGTTACCAAAAACTTAAGACAAAGTTTGTAAAAGGTCCATTAGAAGTCCAGATACTACACTACATTTGAAGATTGCATTATGACTTGTTAAAGGACTCTAAATACAAAGTGTATGACTTGGGACTTGACTTGGGATTTGGTAGTCTTGACTTGGAACTTCAGTGCAAAGACTTCGACTTACTTGTGACTTGCAAAACAGTGACTTGGTCCCCGCCTCTGAAGATCATGTGGTATGATTGAAAGCTCAACAGCTACTGGATGGACGTTGTGAAGAGATTGTTTTGCTGTTTCCAAAGTCAAGAATGATCTCAATGTATTTGTTGGGTTGTTGAGTTGCATGTAGGAGAAATTGTGTTTTTGCATATACTTTATATGGATGCAGTTATAGGATTTCTTATTTCTTATTTGTATAAGTTCCAAAATGGCTCCTGTTGATTCTTTGGCAAGAATCGCATAAGAACATGAGATTATTATGTGAGGCGAAGTATGCAGATCTGGTGGTGGAGTGCAGAGAAAGTGGATGGAGTGTGAGGCGGTACCCGGCCGGAGGTGGGAGCCAGAGGCTTTGTGGGCAGATCAACATCACGTCTGCTCAAGGAGCTGGGACTACGTGGAGCCACACTGAGCAGATCCACCAAAGAGCTCTCTGAGGAAGCAGAGAAAGCAAGCCACTGGCTCTGGCTGAAACGATGAGACAAGACCTGGGGAGTAACATCTAATTAGGTTTTGCTGCAGGGGGTGTCAGGGAGACGTCCCTGTTCACTGCCCCGCCCCACCAGGAGATGTTCTGGGTTAAGGGGCAAAACGTCAATGAGCGGTGGTCCCCAGCTGAAGACCCTGCAGCAAAACCTCGCGGTATGCGGTCAGGTTTAGGCCTGCCTCAGGGAAGAGGACGCCCCTCCCATGCACAGTCCACCTCAGGCACCGTTGGAGATGCAACAGGCCAAAAGCCCAGCAGAAAGAACACCTCGCTGTAATGAATGATGATATGAATGCAGTAGCTGTTTTTGGCACGGGCGAACGGCGTACGCCTGGGGGCGGCATTTTTCATGACACTTGGGGGCGACACGAGCACTTCAAAAAAAAAAAAAAACTAAAAGTAGACTAGATAGTAGAAGGTCACGAAAGCAATCCAACTTGGCAAAAAAAAGACGCTGTTATACTTATATTTAGGATTCACAAGGAGGAGCGGGCGTGAACGCCGGTGGGTGTGTGTGTGTGTGTGTGTGTGTGTGTGTGTGTGTGTGTGTGTGTGTGTGTGTGTGTGTGTGTGTGTGTGTGTGTGTGTGTGTGTGTCAGTGTGAGCGCCTGTCCTACCAAAGCAGAGAATTAGCTCCACACATAGTTCATTATAGGCTAAGTTTAAATATATTTGGAATATCCATTGACATATTCACATTTTACATGAAAAAAGTTACAGTATGGGACGTCGCATAGCCTTACTGTATGTGCTGAGGTACATTTTCACATAATTTATATACAAGTGGACACCTGAGTATTATCAACTATATTGATATAAATACACTGAGAACATGCTTTTAAGGATATTGAAGTCAAATGGAGTGATAGTGATGTCATAATGCAGGAACAAAATAATCTGTATTTTCTGTACATATTCACATGGAGAGGATATTGAAAAGTCTGGTAGTAAACTGATCCAGTGACTTGTGGACAGTCTTGTTCTCTTTTACTAGTTGGTAATATTTAAAAACTACTATTTGCTCGAAGGGGTCTCACCCAGGGTGTAATTCAATTTAGAACCGCTACTGTATGAATGGATGGTGTCATCCTGAGTTAGCTGTGTGATTCAGCTGTCTGTGCTCTCTCTGCAGGTGTTGGTTAGAGCAACGGGGAACAGCTGATGATGTTCCCTAGCCTAGAAATCTAGGACGCACCCTAGATGCAGCAATTTTATTTTGCAGCCAGGGGGTCTAGGCACTTGGTCAGGCCAATCACATCATGTACAGACTTGGTGGGCGGGGCTTATGGCTGCTGCTGCTGGGAACAGAGGTCTTCTGGAAGACTTGGAGTTAAGCTT
The DNA here is from genome assembly GCF_010015445.1 of Perca fluviatilis. Taxonomy (NCBI): domain Eukaryota; kingdom Metazoa; phylum Chordata; class Actinopteri; order Perciformes; family Percidae; genus Perca; species Perca fluviatilis. The sequence continues at coordinate 202,562 of NW_024375613.1, read as the reverse complement.
TTCTTTGAGAAAAGAACAAAGAACGGCATTGAAGTCATTCTTAAAAAAGGAAGATGTATTCCGAAGTTTTGCCGACTGGATACGGCAAAAACTTTGCTACCTTCTTCGTTGCTCTGCCTGGTTGTAGCGCTATGCTATTATGTGCAGAGGGAATTTGAAAGACAACCGTTTATCGCCCTCGGATTGAGCCCTGTCAATGGTGAGTTCCCAGACCCAACATCTGGATGTGGGTCTGGCTTGGTAGGCTAGATGTTCCCAGTAGCAGGAGGTTATTTAAGTCTGGAGGCAGTTTAGCCCTCTCTGGCTGACTCTCCCGTCTGCTTTAGTTCTCTGCTCTGCTCCTATCAACCTTTTGTAACCCGCACACACATATTTACCACTCATGCACATTACACATGAATGACTTTACTAATATCCACAGCCCATACTTTAATTACTTAAGTTAACCCTTTAATTTAGGTTGATTTGTTTAAATAAATATCTTTTCTAAAAATTTGATCGTGGTGTGTCTACATTTTGTTGTAAAAAGGTGTGTGTGTGTGTGTGTGTGTGTGTGTGTGTCCTCAGTGAAGTGTATCCGTCTCTGCAGTAGCTTCCAGCTGCAGCAGTCAGTTCAGTTTCTGTTCAGTCTGACTGAGGGAGTTTTTGTACGACGCTTTTCACTGTGTGAACACATACTGACTGTTGGGATAGTGGAAACTCTGACAGTAGTAAACTGCTGCATCTTCAGTCCGGACTCCACTGATGGTCAGAGTGAAGTCAGAGTTTGATCCACTGCCTGTAAAACGATCTGGAATCCCTCGATTGTCGATACTAGTATAGTAAATGAGAAGTTTAGGAGTTTCTCCATCTCTCTGTTGGTACCAGTGTAACCAGTTAGAATAAACACTCTGACTAATCCTACAGCTGATGGAGACGGAGCCTCCCAGAGCGAGCTCACTGCTCCAGGCTGAGTCACTGTGTACTGACCGCTGGACTCTGAGGATACAGAGACAAAAACATAAAGCGCAACGGCCAATATAGTCGGCTTCATTTCAGAGGGACGGATGTTGATAGAGGAGAGGAGTTTGATGCTCTGGACTTTACCTGTGAAGCAGCAGCAGAGGAGAGTCCAGATGAGGACGGAGATCAAAGTCATGTTTTTGATGAGGAGGATTTCTGTGTCTTCTGTTGTCATGAAGGACAGCTGTCAGTCATCCAGTGTTCAACTCTCAGGACTATAAAAACCTCCCAGAGCACTGGAGCATGGGGCTGCTGATGCAAAGTGGCTCTCTATGGAAATGCTCTGACTGACTCCAACAGGGACTTGGATTACTCTGATGATGCTGTTCATCAATGGATCAATCACTTTATCAGAGTATTGATTAGGAATCTTTCAATAACACTTTGACTTCTTGACAAATCTTTCAAAATGTTAGATTTAGGCTTCCCGGGACCAGCTGGAACATATAAAAGAAGTCTTTTATTCTCTATGCCAAACAGGCATTGAACACAGAATGACTGCCTCAGACAACACTTGTAATTTTTTAATATTTGCTCTCTTGTATTTTGTATTAGACTTATTTGCTGCCACCGTCCATTTGCACTATTTTATATTGTATTTTGTATACTCTGAATGTTTTAAATGATCAACACTGGCCTCTTAACGGCTGGGGAGCAGAGAGGCAGGACACATATGCAAACACACAGAGTCAGTGAACTGTAGCTGTCCTCAACATGTCATGCTGTTTCCCCTCAGTGCTGAGAGCATGGACCTACATACAGTGGCAAGAAAAAGTCGCCTTGAAGCTTTTAATGGAATTTAATGCTGTTTCTGAATAAATTTAAGTCATAAATGTGATCTGATCTTCATCTAAGTTAAGGGTATTGACAAATATAATGTGTCTAAAATAACGCAAAAAATTTTTTTGATCTCCCATGTCTTTATTGAGAACAACTAAAAACTGCATCGCGCTTGTGCAAAAAGTATGTGAACCCTTGAGTTAATGACCTCCAAAAAGCTAATTGGAGTCAGGTTTTAGCACACGTGGAGTCTCCGTTAAGATAATGAGTTTGGAGGTGTGGACTACAGCTATTTTGATTAAAAAAACCCTCAAACTTTGGGAGTTTGCACTGCACAAGAAGAACACACTTATGTGAGCCATGCCTGGCTAAAAAGAGCGTTCAGAGGATCTGTGATCAAGAATTGTTGATTTACATGAATCTGGCAAGAGTAACAAAGTTATTTCAAAGACTTTAGGCAAATAATCCACAAATGGAGACACTTTGGGACTATTGCTACTCTACCAAGTGGGCGCCAATCAAAATGACACCAAGATGAGTGTTCAATAAAGACATGAAAGATCTGAATTTGTTTATGTTAGACACATTGTTTGTCAATCCCCTTGATTTAGATGAAGATCAGATCACATTTTATGACCAATTTATTTAGAAAAACATGAAATTCCAAAAGGTTCACATACTTTTTCTTGCCACTTTATTTACATATTCACATGGAGAGGATATTGAAAAGTCTGGTAGTAAACTGATCCAGTGACTTGTGGACAGTTTTGTTCTGTCCTTCCAGTTTGGTAATATGGTTTTTTTTGATAATGATTAGTGATATTAATATTAATGCAGGTTTGACATGTTTCTAATGTGAAGATTTCACCAAGTGAAGCAGTGATGAGTCTTTATAGAAGGCTGAGGCCAGTGTTGTAGTCAGGGCTGGACTGGCCATCTGGCATATCGGGCATTTTCCCGGTGGGCCGACGGACTTTTGGGCCGAACCGCCGATATAAATAGGCCTTTTTTATTTTTTGGCCAGGCCGGCCCATAAAGAACTCACTGCAGCCCATTGGTTAATTTTCTTTATTGGCACTGGCCTGACCCAATCAAATCCAGGATCCCCCTTCCCCATTCTGGGCCGCAAATTTACGAATCCCACTATAAAGAAACCACCCCTCCCCCCCCCCAGACCCCCGGGGTAATAGCTATGCTGGAAGTTTAACATTCACGTTAAAATGGACAAACAACCACCAAAGTGCAAGGGAGGGCAGAGAAATTACAGGAGAAAAAGATTAAAAATCTACAGGCGGATTCCTCAAATATTTCGGACATGTTTGGGGCTGTAGTAGCTTCTTCAACATCAGCATTACCTGAAGTAGAGGAAGGAGGAGGAGGAGAGGTGGCTGGCTATACAGAGAAGCAGAAACAGATCATGACAGGGAAGAAGCCGAGTGACCATGACAGGGCCATGGGAGCGAGTGAGGAAAAGATGGAAGAGAGAGTAGATGACGATGTGGTAAGGAGTAGGCAAATTAACAGGGACTTTCATGAAGGGAGGGAGGCTGTGTGTGTGTGTGTGTGTGTGTGTGTGTGTGTGTGTGTGTGTGTGTGTGCGTGCGCACGCGTGCAACGTCATAACGATAACAAGCAGTTTGGCTGTAACATTAAAGTTAGTGGCTGTCAGGTAACCTAACTGCTTAAGCTTACATTGAAAATGCTAGCGGTTAGCCTGTTGGGTAGCTGAAAAGTCTGTGTGATCTATAAAATCAGTGTTGATATAAGCATCAGTGTTCCTTGAATGGCTTAATTAGCTTCTCTTGTATTGGTGCTCTTTTCCAGGGCATATACTGTACTACTCTCAGCTTTATTGTAGCTTTTGGGAAGGGTTATAGTTATGGTTATATTATTTAGCAGACACTTATGTCCAAAGTGACAAAATATGAATCTTACAATAGTTAAAAATAGTTAAAAATTAACAGTAAACAGTTTTTAAAGTTTCTACGCCAATATTAAGCAAAATAGTAATAATATCAATAATGACAATACAATATCAATAATAAAACTAATAAAAATACCATAAATATACAAATCATAACTCTAAGAATGAATGAATTATTTAAGTGTAAGACCAACAGATAAGTCTTGACACCCCCTCTTGAAGGATCCAAAACGATCACATGAACGCTGAACTAGGCAACTCATATCATAGCATGCACGCATATTTTGAGAGGACTATCTGCAGGGAATGTGTCTGACCAATCACGGGTGGGGGCGCGCCTGGGCCAAAAATGCCAGGGCCAATGTTTTGTCCCAGTCCAGCCCTGTACACCACCATTAAAAACAATCCACGCAGTTTGGGACAATGATGGCATTGATCCATTAAAAGGATGTTTTTACTGCACTAACTCTGGACCTCTTCCATAGCTTGGATTTAGAAGAAGCAACAGACACTATTACTGATTATGTAACATTTTGTAGAGATAACATGTTAACTCAGATGTCTATAACTTTGTATCCAAACAATGAATCTTATATTTCCAAGGAAATTAAAGAGTGTGTAGTTTGTAGAAAAATTGCATTTAAAAATGGGGATATTGTGGCCATGAGAAATATATATAAAAAAAACAACACCAAATTAGGAAAGGCAAGGAGGAAGGAGAAGGAGAAATTTGAAACCCACTGCTCCACTATGAATATGAAAAAAAAGTGGGATTCCATGAAATGTATGACAAACCTGGGACCTCATATTTAAAACGGTGCGTAGATTCTATTCTGAAAGATTTAGTGCACCAAAAAGTAAGAAATTTCGTACGCAAAAACTAAATTCTGATTCGTAACACCTTGCGGCGCACACCGGTACGCACTCTTCTCGTCATAAAAACAGACGTGCGTTACCTTATGCGGTCGTGCACGAGCCTCACGCTCCTCCCAACGTCGTCCCATATTTGTCCTAATAAGGTCTATGTTAATCAATCAGTGAATATAGCAGCCTTTTAAAGAAGCCCTTGATGACCAATCATGAAACGAAAAAATGGGGAAAAAACACGATTCAGTGATTGTGAGATCGATGTGCTCCTAACAGAGGTAGAATATCCAAACTAAATCCTGTTTGGAAGCCTTAACCCTTGTGTGGTGTTCATATTTTTGTTACACAGCTTTAATACTTAACAGATTTAGCTCATTTACCAATGATATATACATCATTTATGGTTCATATTTGCCATTTACCCCTGTGAGATCACATTTACGATCATATGATCATTTTCATTTTTTGTGAGAAAACAAGGAAATTCAATTATAAAAAAGGTAAAAAATAGAAACAAGATTTTTGATCATTATTGGTGCTTATTTCTTAGAAGGTAATCAGAACAGGTGAAAGTGCTTGAAATGTAACAATTTGGTAACTTTGTGTGGGAATAGCAGGTGCAGAAACACAACATTCCCGCACACAAACACCTACAATCAGACACACACACACACACACACACACACACACACAGCAGGCCCAGTTATAGCAGGAGGACGCAGTTAAGTTTCATAGCACCTACAATTATTACACTCAAGTCTAGTAGACCCGAACACCTGATATGTAATAGTGTGCAGCAGAGATGGGAGTAAGTCACACATGGGCAAGTCGCAAGCAAGTCTCAAGTCTTAACCTTCAAGTCTCAAGCAAGTCCAAGTCATTTTTTGTGACAATCAAGCAAGTCAAGTCAAGTCATAGCTTTGGTCAAGCAAGTCACAAGTCAAGTCATACCAAAGTTTCCATTTTTAAACGAGCTAAAGACTGTGATTATGAACTGCTGGAGTTTTATTTGCATTTTTTACTCAAAAGACATTGCGTCCACATACATTGAAGAGTTTAAATTAACACAGATAAAAAAAATCACAGACTAAAACTGATATTAGGCCAACAATAAATCAACATTGTTCAATATGCCTCAAACATGACATTAAATCATGAAATTCCTTCAAACAATTAAAGTATAATGGTTCCTAAGTCAAATAATATTCTTCAAACATGGCTCACTTTTATGACAGAAACACATCCTTTAACCTTTCCTTCTCTTAAAGAACAAAACATATTCTTTAAGAGTAGCTGAATCCCACCCCCTTCGCTTATCACATGGAATGGAAAGTATATGGTGATATTTGACAGTGTATTTGTGAGTGAATGTGTGCGTGTTTGAGAGAGTGAGTGAAAAGTTATTAATATTGGTGAGTGAATGTGCGTGTGTGTGAGTGCAGAGTGCGTTGTATGTATGCCTAGCTTTAATTATTCACATACTTACGTCTGCATGTGTGTGTGTTTATGAGAGAGAGAGAGAGAGAGAGAGCGCGCAGTTTGTGTTGTGTATGTGTGCCTAGTTTTATTTGCTCAACAAAGAGGGGAGGGTGTGCTTATTCATGGCCAAAAACTGAAGGGACTTCTATCCATCACAAACGTCCAAATAGTGGTTCAGCTGAATATGGGGACTGGAACCCGAATCTCTCCCGATTTGAAGTGTCTGATGTAATTCGACGTCGGAAATAAGTACTGCAGACCTTGCAAACTGCCATATGTGTTCTCTTTGCCTGGTCAGATGTGTAATCCTTATAGCCAAACTTTATTATTTTCAGGCAGCACGGTGGCTCAGTGGTTAGCACTTCTGCCTCACAGCAAGAAGGTTCTGGGTTCGACCCCAGGTCGTCCCAGGCCTTTCTGTGTGGAGTTTGCATGTTCTCCCTGTGCTTGCGTGGGTTTTCTCCGGGTGCTCCGGTTTCTTCCCACCACAAAGACATGCATGCAACTAGGACTACAGTTGAAAATTAGCCCACTGGCTAACACTGGCGCATTTACAGAAATGTTGATTAATGTGCATTGTCCTAATATAAATAAACATATCTTCTTTCTTCTTCTGTGCAGAGGGATAGGCGCCGATTTATGTTTTCCTCCGTGGGTGCTCACACGCGCACTCCCTTTACAAAAAAAGTGTTTGCATTTCAGAACCGTACGGACAGCGGCCGACACGAACACACACGCCATAATAAAGCCAGGACAGCGCCACTTCTCACAAATACAGATAGGATTGGAGATGAAAAGTTTAACTGGCACGTAACCGCGATCAGCTTCGTGGGAAATTAAGAATCAGTGCCACCGACATAACCAATCACACTACGACAGACGCTCCACAACTGCAGTGTTTAATTTTAGATTAACGTAAAATGAACTGGCAGTCTGGCACTCGTTGGCGGTCAGTATTTTCCGTGGGTGCTCGGGCTCGAAAGCACCCACGGTAGTCGCGCCTGAGAGGGATCCATGACGTTAAGTTAGCCTACTAGCCGTAGCCAGTGTTGTTTACTGACGATCTGCCGCCGCGCGCCGCGTCATCATATCAACGGTTCCTGCGCATGCAATAGCACTAAAATCGTAAAATTAACTCCTCAATATCAGAAGGGAAAAATATATTTATTAAACAGAAAATCAAGTCATTTCAAGTCATTTGACTCAAGTCTAAGTCAAGTCTCAAGTCATGAATATCAAGTCAAAGTCAAGTCGAGTCTTTTATGAATGTTAATAAACCAAGTCTCAAGTCCTAAAATTTGCGACTCGAGTCTAACTCGAGTCAAGTCATGTGACTCGAGTCCCCCATGTCTGGTGTGCAGTCATTGAAAATAAGTTATGTGTTATGTTCTATACAGACAAAGGGCCAAGGCCAATGAGTTTGAGTTAGAAGAAATAATAAATAGCATAATCTTTCTTTATTATTATAATTTAGAGTGTGCTCACATCAACAGATTCTCACTCCCACTTGTAAAATACGGACGTTTGATCAGGTGCCTTTGTCGTTCTTATTGACTAAAAGTCTCCTTTAGCGTCCGCTGCACGGTGTGGAGGATCCCCTTCCTCTCCCCGTTGCTGGCACCCCCTCGCCGGGCGCCGCGACCAGCTCTGGGTCGGCGTGGAAAGAACGGGATTGTTGGGTTCAGGAAAACAAAAACTGGGTTGGATTCGGAAAATCGGAGTTCACTAAAACACAGTCTACAAAACTTTGGGAGCATTACGCACGATCACACGCATGTTCAAAAGGTTGCGGAAAACTGGGCACATTTTTACGCGTGGAAATTGTTTATAAATCCCGATTTTTGTGAGGAATGTTGCGATGGCAAATTTCACCCTGCTTCAGGCAACATTTTCTAGCGTAACAGGTTTTAGAAATGAGACCCCTGGCCCCGGCTAAAAAATGTCTTAGTGTTCTTAATGAGGGGAAAAAGCAGATGAATTAAATAACTTTTATGCAGGATTTTGATTAGCTGAGTTCTAGTAGGATGAAATAGAGGCTCTAGACTCATTACCTGCACTGAATCCCCCAAAAATCACTATTGACCAGCATGTTGTACAGAGTCTGTTCTCACCCACCTGCCCTAGGAAGGCTGCTGGACCAGACGATTTCTGGGTCTCTGCTGAAATGATGCAGCGTAGAGCTGGCAGAGGCCTTGGGTCCTATTTACCGAAAAGTCTCTAGACTCGCATGTTGTTCCTTCCACTTGGAAAAGCTCTATTATTATTCCTGTTCCTAAAAAGGTATGCTGTAAGGATTATAATGAATACTGCCCAGTTGTTTTGAGAAAATCATTATCAACCTATTGAAAACAGATGTCATTTGCTCATTAGATCCTTTTCAGTTTGCATTTAGGGGCAAAAGAGGTCCAGATGACGCAGTCACTGCCATGGTACATTTTATATCTAAACATTTAGAGGACCCTACCTCATATGCACATGTTTTATTTGTAGATTTCAGTTCAGCATTTAATACGGTACAGCACCACCTATTCATTAAAAAGCTGAATGAGCTTAATGTCCATCCCTCATTATTAGGTGGTACCACTGGTTTCTACCGAATGGTAAACAGCAGGTCAGTGTTAATGGTACTCTCTCAGAGTGGAGAACTTGAAGCACCGGAGCCCCCCAGGGTTGGGTCAGTTCACCTGTCCTTTTTACCCTTTACACAGATGAGTATAGAAGCTATAATCCCAACAACTATATCATTACATGTTCTGATGATACTGCCATCCTAGCTTTAATAAAAAAGGACAGTGATCTATCTAACTACCTTTCAGAGATCCAAAGGTTTGTAAAATGGTGTGATGACAAACACCTTTTTCTGAATGTTAAAAAACTGAGGAGGGATCTGGAAGGATCCACAAGAAACATTAAAATCTTCGGGAAACTCTCCAGTGAGCTAGCGCAAATGGGGGTTTGTATGTGGTGCTAAAGTCAAGTGACGACGCTATGAAGACCGTTGCAGTGCTTGCGTCACTCCCTTACTCCTCCTACCAGTTCCTATGGCCACTTGGCCAGTGCGAATGCAAAACCGGTTTAGGGGGAGAGTAGTTAGTAGAACTGTCTATAAGTGGACTGTGTGTGTGTTTGTGTGTGTGTGTGTGTGTGTCCTCAGTGAAGTGTATCAGTCTCTGCAGTAGCTTCCAGCTGCAGCAGTCAGTTCAGTTTCTGTTCAGTCTGACTGAGGGAGGTTTTTGTACGACGCTTTTTCACTGTGTGGACACCCACTGGCTGTTGGGATAGTGAAGACTCTGACAGTAGTAAACTGCTGCATCTTCAGTCTGGACTCCACTGATGGTCAGAGTGAAGTCAGAGTTTGATCCACTGCCTGTAAAACGATCTGGAATCCCTGATTGTCGAGTGCTAGCATAGTAAATGAGCAGTTTAGGAGTTTCTCCATCTCTCTGTTGGTACCAGGCTAAATGGTTCCCACCATGAACATTCTGACTGGTCCTACAGCTGATGGAGACGGAGCCTCCCAGAGCAGAGCTCACTGCTCCAGGCTGAGTCACTGTGACCTGGCCTCTGGACTCTGAGGATACAGAGACAAAAACATAAAGCAGCGTCACGGTTTAGTCGGCTTCATTTCAGAGGGACGGATGTTGATAGAGGAGAGGAGTTTGATTCTCTGGACTTTACCTGTGAAGCAGCAGCAGAGGAGAGTCCAGATGAGGACGGAGATCAAAGTCATGTTTTTGATGAGGAGGATTTCTGTGTCTTCTGTTGTCATGAAGGACAGCTGTCAGTCATCCAGTGTTCAACTCTCAGGACTATAAACTCTCCCAGAGCACTGGAGCATGGTGCTGCTGATGCAAAGTGGCTCTCTATGGAAATGCTCTGACTGACTCCAACAGGGACTTGGATTACTCTGATGATGCTGTTCATCAATGGATCAATCACTTTATCAGAGTGTAGTAAATGTTAGATTTAGGGTCCCAAGGACCTGCTGGAACATTTACAAGAAGCATTTTATTCCCTAGCCCCTATAGCCATTGAACACAGAATGACTCCATCAGGGAACCAGGCACGTCGGACTGGGGGTAAAACCAATACTGATTACCAGGGCCCAAGGGGGGAGAGAGGATATTTTCATCTCCTAATTAAATTTCATAATGTGTGTCAGATGAAATGTAAAGTTAGTGTATTGGCTGAATAACTTGGTTGATTGACTGCCTACATTTTGTATACAAAAAAAGACTATCTAAGGTCTCACCAACCCCTTGCTAATGCGCCAAATGGTTTAGTCCATCTGCACCCATTTTGTTAAGTTGAGCATCTGGTGGAGCGCAAACTTCTGCTGGTTCTAACTGGTGTTAGCTTCAAAGAAAGTCAAATCATGCTTCCAAAAAAGAAAGGAAAGACAGGAGAAGGAGAGAAAACAGAACGAGGGGAAACAATTGGTAACTGACTTCTTTTCAAGGAAAGGTGAGCACAAACGAAATCGAAATCCATGGTGTTAAACTGCTTGAATATCTCCTCGACCGGTAGTGCTAAAACGGACGGAGACAACCCATATAAAGAGCAGAACATACACTTTCAAATGATAATTTGGTTATACATGTAATCTGAGGTAAAGGCTAAATAAATAAACTACACTAACAATGCTGTTTGCATACAACACACCATTATAATAGCCTCATTTGAAACATGTTTATTTAAAATGAATAGGCTTTAATGTCTATAATCAGCAATAATAGGCTAATCAGTGTCATAGGTAGGTTGGTAGTTCATCAGTAGATATATATCATGTCAACATTATAGTTATGTCAGATTTATTAGAAGCAGATCTTAACATTGTGAAACACATGGCCCTCAGTTTCAGAAACCGTCCCACCAGGGAGTGGAGTAGCAACAGACCCCTCATCCTCCTCTTTGGATTTGAGACAAGGGGAGCTTATATCAAAATTAAAGCAAACCATGTTTAGCCATTTTGACTGAAAGGTGTTAAGTAACACTAACATTTTAGTATGTTTTATTATATTAGGTTACAATTAGGATAAGAGGTTAATATCAAATGTATCCTTTATAGAGAAAGATGATAGAGAAGATCTGATTGATTTTTTTTTTTTTTTTTGGGGGTTGAGGAACATGAGGGCCCATCCGGACTGCCAATGCATAGGGCCCAGAATCTTGTGCTATTTTATAAGATTTTATAACATTTGCTTTCTTGTATTATTCATAGAACTTATCTGCTACTACCTGCCCATTTACACTATTGTATATTGTATTCTGTATATTCTGTATGTTTTTAATGATGTGCTGTGTTATGTGCATTGTATTTACTGTTGCTGTACTTTGGGAGAAGCCAAAGACAAATTCTCACTGAGGTGGACAATAAAGTCAATCCAATCTAATGTCTTCTTTCTTATTTAAATTAATTGCAAGAGAAGAAATTACATACATTTAACATGCACCAAAAACATGCATTAAGGAAATCTGCAGCACTGTGTTATTGTCAGTTATCTTTTCATAACAGCCTCATTTTGGTGAGTTTGTTTGTGTCAAAGTCAGAGAGCCGTGTCTCTCTACAGTGAGAGGTTTTTGTACGGCGGCTCAATGACTTTGTATCACTGTGGTGGACTTTTGGTGGAGGAACCAGACTGAATGTTGGAAGTAAGTTTCTGCACAAAATACTAAAAACTATACTGTAAATATTGTAAAGTAATGTTTTAAATTCAGTTTACAGTTAATGAAATATCTCTTAGTATTCACGTTTTTTATTTCTACTTCACGTGTAGATTAAGTGCAGAGCTAACTTCACTAAACATTTCTTTACACATTTCTGTCAAACTGAAATTTAAATGACTTGACGTGTGGAAAGATAAAACAGAAAACCTGTTCTACAAGATTCATTTTTCATTTTCCACATCAATGATAACTGTTTAAAGCAAATGAAGATTCAAATATTCAAACAATTGAACAGAGCAAAGATAAAGATCGGTATTTGAAAATGTGCAACATCTCTTTACTGTGTCATGGATTGTTTCAAAGTTTGAAAACTATTTGAACAGTTTGGTAATGATGATCGAAATCCACATGAAGAACATTTGATGTTGTCAGCTCATTTTCTGGATTTGTTTCCATTACACTAAATACTTTAAAGTAATGTATAGTTAGGTTGGTGATGATCTTGATTTGGAGGTTTAAAGATTTGTCCAAAAGTTGACATTTTATTTCCAGTGTATAGTTTGATATATATCAGCTCATTGTGTAGATGATTCTCTCTGTGCTGATTTACATGAGAGGCTTCTTAAAGGGAAGTGAAACAATGTGTGAGTGAGTGACTGGTGGAGCAGAAAAACCATCTGACAGAAACTCCTTAAAGGAGAAAACCAACTCTCACACAGTCAAGGTGTCCAAGTGTCTGCTGGTTGATTGACAGCTGTGTGGTCCCTGTCCTCTAAGCTGATTGGTGTCTCCTAGGTGATGTCCGTCCCACCCTGACGGTGCTGCCCCCCTCCAGTGAGGAGCTGCTGAAGGGGAAGGCCACGCTCATGTGCCTGGCCAACAAGGGCTTCCCCTCAGACTGGAGTCTGGCCTGGAAGGTGGACGGCAGCAGCAGCAGCAGCTGGGAGGAGAGCAGGAGCCCCGGGGTGCTGGGGAAGGACGGCAAATACAGCTGGAGCAGCACCCTGAGGCTCCCTGCAGACCAGTGGGAGAAGGTGGGCTTTGTGACCTGTGAGGCCACCCAGGGCTCCCAGACTCCGCTCTCAGAGACACTGAGGAGAGACCAGTGTTCCCAGTCCTGACCTGACTCACTGGGACTCTGCTACTGGTTTCACTCTGATACTGATCTCAGTCTGCTCTCTGCTACTCTCTCTCTCTCTCTCTCTCTCTCTCTCTCTCTCTCTCTCTCTCTCTCTCTCTGTTTATCCTCTTTTCCCTCACTCACTGTCTTACATGTTTCATTGATAAAAGTGTGTTGCGTGTTTTTAATTTTGATTATTTTAACACAATAAAGTACTTTTCATCAAATCGGTTGTTTCCATGTCTGTTATTGATAAAAAAAAATGAAACAGATATATCTGTCTTAATAGTTCCATAAAACTAGAAATGTTAAACTCAATTGAGTTTAACGTTAAAACTGCCTGGACATATCTAGAGAAAGAAACTATAAGGTAATATAATAGCATGTTTAATATATTTTAAAAACACAAAAGTAATCAGAGAATCGTTAATGTGACCCAGACAAGATAGAAGTAAATCCATCATTTATGTGACTTCAGAAACTGTTTCATTGGAGTAATTTTAAATTTGGTTTTAGAGGGAAGCTGATTATTTCAATATTTAGTAATATATATATATATATATACATAATATATAGGAAAATTCTTATATACTATATTCTCCTAAATGAAGTGTTTACTATGATGAATTGTTTTTAGATGTGTCTATAGACTACTATAACTCTCATGTTGAAAGCTTTTTAGAAATGTCCAGAAAATATAAAGAATCTTAGTAAACTACGTTTAAGAAGAATTTATTGTAATTATATTGTGAAGTAGAACATGATCATCATCTTATATCTGAGTTTGTCTCAGGGTCAGATCATTAGGTTTTTAATAATCTATGTGAAGATTTTGGAAAACAAATAATTGTAGTGTTCTACTCTGTACTGAATTGTGCTGAGTCATAGTTGTCAAGATGATCTAATTAACTACAACACACTCAGAATGTCTGAGTGATAAATTGCATAGTGTCATTGATATTTGAGATTAATAAAATGCATCAAGTAGACTGAGTTTGACTATATCAAGTTTCTGGCATTTTCAAAGCAACATAAAAAGTACAAATAAAGCATTTATTAGCTATTTTTTACCTAAATCTAAATTGATTTATTATTTGATTTGATACTTAGACTATATTGATGAAAGAGCTGAAATTATACAGTTGTTATTCTGACTTTGAGCAAATTTATATTAACCATCAAACTGCACAAAAATAGTCCTAAAACTATATTTAACAGAAATATACAAAATGTGTTCATGCTGAAAGTGTTATTGTGATCTAACTTATAAATGTATGTTAATAAATCATGTAGTGGTGTAGTTTGTGTGCAGCTGTTGAGTCAGATCAGTTCCTCTCCAGCTGAGGAGGTTTTTGTACGACGTTGTATCACTGTGTGAACGGGTAGCTGTAACACTGCTGACAATAATAATCTCCTCCATCTTCAGTCTGAACTCCACTGATGGTCAGAGTGAAGTCAGTTCCAGATCCACTTCCACTGAAACGGTCGGAAACTCCAGTGTGACGACTTGTAGCATAATAAATCAAAAGTTTAGGAGATTCTCCAGGTTTCTGAAGGTACCAGTTTAGGCAAGTACCAGCACTAGAACTGGCTTTACATCTGATAGAGACAGACTGTCCTGGAGCAACAGACTGAGATCCAGGAGACTGAGTCAGGATGATTTCTCCTGATGAACCTGGAAAACATGAAAAAGAGCAGAAGGGTTATTGAGACAAATCCAGCTTGGAGAAAGATGATCAACATCCAAACAGAAGAGTCTCATTTCTTTAACATGGAGAAGAGATGGAAGAAGGTAAATGCTGCTTGTTCCAGTGTTTCTCCATCATAGCAGAACATCATTGAGGTGAACCTGGTTGCATCCTGAAGCAAAGTTTTCAGAAGAGAGTCTCACCCTGAACAAGGAGCCCCAGGGTGGCCAGCAGTAGAATCAGTGACATCATCATCATGCTGCCGGCGTGTCAGTGTCTCTGAAAGTCCTGGACAGTCACTGATCAACACTGGCCTCTTAGCGGCTGGGAGCAGAGCAGGCAGGACACATAGCAAACACACAGAGTCAGTGAACTGTAGCTGTCCTCAACATGTCATGCTGTTTCCCCCTCAGTGCTGAGAGCATGGACCTACATATTTACATATTCACATGGAGAGGAGATTGAAAAGTCTGGTAGTAAACTGATCCAGTGACTTGTGGACAGTTTTGTTCTGTTTTTCCAGTTTGGTAATATGGTGTTTTTTATAATGTTTAGTGATATTAATATTAATGCGGGTTTGACATGTTTGAGTGTTTGTAATGTGAAGGTTTCACAAAGTAAAGCAGTGATGAGTCTTTAGAGAAGGCTGAGGCCGAGGATCTCAGATGACATGAATGAGAAACTCCAACCAGAAGTTTTTGACAGTAAAATTAAATTTCCGTTCTTCTCCTGAATCAACGCTATTAATTCCCACCAAGTTGATACTTCATGAATGCATCATTACCTAGATCCACTTTAGCCGATCTGACAGACTGCAGACCGGACAGCATATGCCAGAGACAAACATGAAGAAGTGAAGTTATGATGCTGAGTGGCAGTTGGAAATGATGACACAAAAGATAATTTTGTTTGCGTATGAAGACTATATGGTGGTCAACAAAAAATGGATGGCAATATGCAAAGCATTTGTGTTGAAAATTACAGATAGAGATGCAACATCTTCCAATTTCTTTTTCGACATTTGAAGCTTCTGTTAACCTGAAACCTAAGAAAAGTAAATGCTAACGTTATAGCAGAGAAATCTTGGGGTAACCCTTAGTAACAGAAAAAGCACAACCTTGAGGGTGAATGAAACCGTTTATTCCTTCGTTGATGTTGTTTCATGCAAACTGTTCCGTTCTCTCTCACACACATGCAGGCACAGATTATTCCTTCATAAAGTGAGTAACTTCACTATAGAACTCTAGGACCTATTTCTGGCAGACTGCCACACTATGTTCATGTTTTTTTTTCTTTTACATTTATCTTTTTTATTTCATTTAGACATAATACATTATGAAAGGATTAAACTGCTCGGTCAGTGTTATTATTGTCAGGCTGCTGTTTCCTTTCCTTTTTGATTGTGTGTGTGTGTGTGTGTGGTGAGTGGGTAGGCGTGGCTTTCCTCAGGGCACCTGGCTCTCCAGCGCAGCTGCAGGTGATCTACTAATCAAGCTCCAGCACTGGTACTCCTGGGCCAGTTGTTCAAAACATTTAATCTGGATTAAAATGATCCGGTTTGGAAAGCCCATTTTTGCTATTCAAGATCAGGTAATTTGTCTTACTTTTATGCCGGTTTTCAAAGCAACATTGGACTGGATCACCCTGATCCAGATACACAGTTTTCAAGATTACCAAATCCAGATTACCAGTGGTCTAAATGGGACAACATATCACAATGAGGGCTACCAGCTATGTAAAGAACAGGTAGGAGAGACAACGTGGGGTCACTGTAAGTGTTTCTTATTTTGAGACAAAACACAAAAATAACATAACCATCCACTTCCATTCATAATTTCTTTTATGACCCCTCATCTGAGCCACAACAAATAAAAACAACAACAACACAAACAAATACATTGTGGATATTTTGAAAATGTCTTAAAAACAAAAAAAGGCTAAATGTCCAATAGTTAACAAAGTAAAGACTGTTCAGGGTTCTTCTTCATCTGAGGAGGAGAGAGCAGCATCTCCAAGCCCTGCTTTTTAGAGGCGGCTCTGAAGTTTGGCTTTGGTTTGCTGCCGTTTATTTGTTCCTCTGCCAGGACGATTTGTGCTTCTTTCCTTTCAGTTTCTCGTTTAGACATGGGGACAAGATCGTTTTTATTTCAGTTTTACTTTACTATACTGAATAGCTGAATTGGTAGCCTATGTTCTTATCTACTTTATCACTGTTAAACAGATTCCTGTTTGGAAGCCTTGTGTGGTGTTCATATTTTTGTTACACAGCTTTAATACTTAACAGATTTAGCTCATTTACCAATAATATATACATCATTTATGGTTCATATTTGCCATTTACCCCCTGTGAGATCACATTTACGATGATCATTTTTGATTTTGGTGAGAAAACAAGGAAATTCAATTATAAAAAAGGTAAAAAATAGAAACAAGATTTTGAATATTATTGGCGCTTATTTCTTAGAACTTAATCAGAACAGGTGAAAGTGTTTGAAATGTAACAATTTTGTAAATTTGTGTGGGAATAGCAGGTGCAGAAAGACAACATTCCCCACACACACACACACACACACACACACACACACACACACACACAGCAGGCCCAGTTATAGCAGGAGGACCCAGTTAAGTTTCATAGCACCTACAATTATTACACTCGGGTCCAGTAGACCTGAACTCCTCATATGTAATAGTTATGTGGAGGGGTGTACCATGTGTCATTGAAAATAAGTTATGTTATGTTCTTCACAGAAAAGAGCCAAGGCCGATGAGTTTGAGTTAGAAGAAATAATAAATAGCATAATCTTTCTTTATTATTATAATTTAGAGTGTGCTCACATCAACAGATTCTCACTCCCACTTGTAAAATACGGACGTTTGGTCAGGTGCCTTTGTCGTTCTTATTGACTAAAAGTCTCCTTTAGCGTCCGCTGCACGGTGTGGGTGGATCCCCTTCCTCTCGCCGTTGCTGGCAGCCCTGCCGGGCGCGCGACCAGCTCTGGGTCGGCTTGGAAGAGAACGGGATTGTTGGGTTCAGGAAAACAAAAACTGGGTTGGATTCGGGAAAACGGGGATACCATCGGAGTTCACTAAGACACAGTCTACAAAACTTTGGGAGCGTTACGCACGATCACACACATGGTCAAAAGGTTGCGGAAAACTGGGCACATTTTTACGTGTGGAAATTCTTTATAAATCCCGACTTTTGCGAGGAATGTTGCGACGGCAAATTTCACCCTGCTTCACGCAACTTTTTCTTGCATAACAGGTTTTATAAATGAGGCCCCTGGCCCCGGCTAAAAAATGTCTTAGTGTTCTTAATGAGGGGAAAAGCCGATGAATTAATAACTTTTATGCAAGGTTTTGATTAGCTGAGTTCTAGTAGGATAAAATAGAGGCTCTAGACTCATTACCTGCACAGCATGTTGTGCAGAGTCTTTTCTCACCCACCTGCCCTAGGAAGGCTGCTAGACCAGACGGTAAAACCGTACCAGGTTTTACCGTCTGGTCCAGCGCATTTCTGGTCTCTGCTGAAATGATGCAGCGTAGAGCTGGCAGAGGCCTTGGGTCCCATTTACCAAAAGTCTCTAGACTTCGCATGTTGTTCCTTCCAATTGGAAAAGCTCTATTATTATTCCTGTTCCTAAAAGGTATGCTGTAAGGATTATAATGAATACCGCCCAGTTGTTGTGAGAAAATCATTATCAGCCTACTGTAAGTCTGGATGCAGTGCAGCCCTCTCTCTGGCTGACTCTCCATTTTTTTCCCCCTTTTTTTCTTTTGTTTTTTTTTTTAGTTCTCTACTCTGCTCCTATCAACCTTTACAACACCCACACACATGTTGTCCACTCATGCACATCACACAAACTGACTTTACTGATATCCACAGCCCATACTTTAATTACTTAAGTTAACCCTTTAATTTAGGTTAATTTGTTTCAATGAATATCTTTTGTAAAAACTTGATCATAGTGTCTCCCTTTGTGGTTAAAATGTGTGTAGAAGTGTGTAAATGTAAATATAAAGGTGTGTGTGTGTGTGTGTGTGTCCTCAGTGAAGTGTATCAGTCCAGCTGCAGCAGTCAGTTCAGTTTCTGTTCAGTCTGACTGAGGGAGGTTTTTGTACGACGCTTTTTCACTGTGTGAACACACGCTGACTGTTGGGAATGTGAAGACTCTGACAGTAGTAAACTGCTGCATCTTCAGTCTGGACTCCACTGATGGTCAGAGTGAAGTCAGAGTTTGATCCACTGCCTGTAAAACGATCTGGAATCCCTGATTGTCGAGTGCTAGCATAGTAAATGAGCAGTTTAGGAGTTTCTCCATCTCTCTGTTGGTACCAGGCTAACCTCTGGGAGGTGCTCCCACCATAAACATCCTGACTGGTCCTACAGCTGATGGAGACGGAGCCTCCCAGAGCAGAGCTCACTGCTCCAGGCTGAGTCACTGTGTACTGACCGCTGGACTCTGAGGATACAGAGACAAAAACATAAAGCAGCGTCACGGTTTAGTCGGCTTCATTTCAGAGGGACGGATGTTGATAGAGGAGAGGAGTTTGATTCTCTGGACTTTACCTGTGAAGCAGCAGCAGAGGAGAGTCCAGATGAGGACGGAGATCAAAGTCATGTTTTTGATGAGGAGGATTTCTGTGTCTTCTGTTGTCATGAAGGACAGCTGTCAGTCATCCAGTGTTCAACTCTCAGGACTATAAACTCTCCCAGAGCACTGGAGCATGGTGCTGCTGATGCAAAGTGGCTCTCTATGGAAATGCTCTGACTGACTCCAACAGGGACTTGGATTACTCTGATGATGCTGTTCCTCAATGGATCAATCACTTTATCAGAGTATAGTAAATGTTAGATTTAGGGTCCCATGGACCTGCTGGAACATTTACAAGCAGGTATTTTATTCCCTATGCCATACAGCCATTGAACACAGAATGACTGCATCAGGAAACCAGGGGCGTCGGACTGGGGGTAAAACCAATACTGATTACCAGGGCCCAAGGGGAGAGAGGATATTTTCATTTCCTAATTAAATTTCATAATGTGTGTCAGATGAAATTTAAAGTTAGTGTATTGGCTGAATAACTTGGTTGATTGACTGACTATATTTTGTATACAAAAAAGACTATTGAAGGTCTCACCAACCCCTTGCTAATGCGCAAATGGTTTAGTCCATCTGCACACATTTTGTTCAGTTGAGCATCTGGGGGAGCGCAAACTTCTGCTGGTTCTAACTGGTGTTAGCTTCAAAGAAAGTCAAATCATGCTTCCAAAAAGGAGAGGAAAGACAGGAGAAGGAGAGAAACAGAACGAGGCGAAACAATTGGTAACTGACTTCTTTTCAAGGAAAGGTTGAGCACAAACTAGAAAACGAAATCCATGGTGTTAAACTGCTTGAATATCTCCTCGACCGGTAGTGCTAAAAATGGACTGAGACAACCCATATAAAGAGCAGAACATACACTTCCAAATGATAATTTGGTTATACATGTAATCTGAGCCTAAATAAGGCTAAATAAATAAACTACACTAGCAATGTTGTTTGCATACAACACACCATTATAATAGCCTCATTTGAAACATGTTTATTTAAAATGAATAGACTATAATGTCTATAATCAGCAATAATAGGCTAATCAGTGTCATAGGTAGGTTGGTAGTTCATCGGTAGATATATATCATGTCAACATTATAGTTATGTCAGATTTATTAGAAGCAGATCTTAACATTGTGAAACACATGGCCCTCAGTTTCAGAAACCGTCCCACCAGGGAGTGGAGTAGCAACAGACCCCTCATCCTCCTCTTTGGATTTGAGACAAGGGGAGCTTATATCAAAATTAAAGCAAACCATGTTTAGGCATTTTGACTGAAAGGTGTTAAGTAACACTAACATCTTAGTATGTTTTATTATATTAGGTTACAATTAGGATAAGAGATTAATATCAAATGTATCCTTTATAGAGAAAGATGATAGAGAAGATCTGATTGATTTTTTTTTTGGGGTGGGGGGTTGAGGAACATGAGGGCCCATCCGGACTGCCAATGCATAGGGCCCAGAATCTTGTGCTACTTTTATAAGCCGTTATTTTATAACATTTGCTTTCTTGTATTATTCATAGAACTTATCTGCTGCTACCTGCCCATTTACACTATTGTATATTGTATTCTGTATATTCTGTATGTTTTTAATGGTGTGCTGTGTTATGTGCATTGTATTTACTGTTGCTGTACTTTGGGAGAAGCCAAAGACAAATTCTCACTGAGGTGGACAATAAAGTCAATCCAATCTAATGTCTTCTGTCTTATTTAAATTAATTGCAAGAGAAGAAATTACATACATTTAACATGTACCAAAAACATGCATTAAGGAAATCTGCAGCACTGTGTTATTGTCGTTGTTATCTTTTCATAACAGCCTCATTTTGGTGAGTTTGTTTGTGTCAAAGTCAGAGAGCCGTGTCTCTCTACAGTGAGAGGTTTTTGTACGGCGGCTCAATGACTTTGTATCACTGTGGTGGACTTTTGGTGGAGGAACCAGACTGAATGTTGGAAGTAAGTTTCTGCACAAAATACTAAAAACTATACTGTAAATATTGTAAAGTAATGTTTTAAATTCAGTTTACAGTTAATGAAATATCTCTTAGTATTCACGTTTTTATTTCTCCTCCTTTATCGTGGAGACTAACTCAGAGCAGCTTCACTAAACATTTCTTTACACATTTCTGTCAAACTGAAATTTAAATGACTTGACGTGTGGAAAGATAAAACAGAAAACCTGTTCTACAAGATTCATTTTTCATTTTCCACATCAATGATAACTGTTTAAAGCAAATGAAGATTCAAATATTCAAACAATTGAACAGAGCAAAGATAAAGATCGGTATTTGAAAATGTGCAACATCTCTTTACTGTGTCATGGTATTGTTTCAAAGTTTGAAAACTATTTGAACAGTTTGGTAATGATGATCGAAATCCACATGAAGAACATTTGATGTTGTCAGCTCATTTTTCTGGATTTGTTTCTATTACACTAAATACTTTAAAGTAATGTATAGTTAGGTTGGTGAATTTTGATTTGGGGTTTAAAGATTTGTCCAAAAGTTGACATTTTATTTCCAGTGTATAGTTTGATATATATCAGCTCATTGTGGAGATGATTCTCTCTGTGCTGATTTGCATGAGAGGGCTTCTTAAAGGGAAGTGAAACAATGTGTGAGTGAGTGACTGGTGGAGCAGAAAAACCATCTGACAGAAAATCCTCTAAAGGAGAAAACCAACTCTCACACAGTCAAGGTGTCCAAGTGTCTGCTGGTTGATTGACAGCTGTGTGGTCCCTGTCCTCTAAGCTGATTGGTGTCTCCTAGGTGATGTCCGTCCCACCCTGGCGGGTGCTGCCCCCTCCAGGGAGGAGCTGCTGAAGGGGAAGGCCACGCTCATGTGCCTGGCCAACAAGGGCTTCCCCTCAGACTGGAGTCTGGCCTGGAAGGTGGACGGCAGCAGCAGCAGCAGCTGGGAGGAGAGCAGGAGCCCCGGGGTGCTGGGGAAGGACGGCAAATACAGCTGGAGCAGCACCCTGAGGCTCCCTGCAGACCAGTGGGAGAAGGTGGGCTTTGTGACCTGTGAGGCCACCCAGGGCTCCCAGACTCCGCTCTCAGAGACACTGAGGAGAGACCAGTGTTCCCAGTCCTGACCTGACTCACTGGGACTCTGCTACTGGTTTCACTCTGATACTGATCTCAGTCTGCTCTCTGCTACTCTCTCTCTCTCTCTCTCTCTCTCTCTCTCTCTCTCTCTGTTTATCTCTTTCCCTCACTCACTGTCTTACATGTTTCATTGATAAAGTGTGTTGCGTGTTTTAATTTTGATTATTTTAACACAATAAAGTACTTTTCATCAAATCGGTTGTTTCCATGTCTGTTATTGTAAAAAAAATGAAACAGATATATCTGTCTTAATAGTTCCATAAATCTAGAAATGTTAAACTCAATTGAGTTTAACGGTAAAACGCCCTGGACATATCTAGAGAAAGAAACTATAAGGTAATATAATAGCATGTTTAATATATTTTAAAACACAAAAGTAATCAGAGATACGTTAATGTGACCCAGACAAGATAGAAGTAAATCCATCATTTATGTGACTTCAGAAACTGTTTCATTGGAGTAATTTTAAATTTGGTTTCGTAGGAAAGCTGATTATTTCAATATTTAGTAATATATATATATATATACATAATATATAGGAAAATTCTTATATACTATGTATCTCCTAAATGAAGTGTTTACTATGATGAATTGTTTTTAGATGTGTCTATAGACTACTATAACTCTCATGTTGAAAGCTTTTTAGAAATGTCCAGAAAATATAAAGAATCTTAGTAAACTACGTTTAAGAAGAATTTATTGTAATTATATTGTGAAGTAGAACATGATCATCATCTTATCTGAGTTTGTCTCAGGGTCAGATCATTAGGTTTTTAATAATCTATGTGAAGATTTTGGAAAACAAATAATTGTAGTGTCTTTCTCTGTACTGAATTGTGCTGAGTCATAGTTGTCAAGATGATCTAATTAACTACAACACACTCAGAATGTCTGAGTGATAAATTGCATAGTGTCATTGATATTTGAGATTAATAAAATGCATCAAGTAGACTGAGTTTGACTATATCAAGTTTCTGGCATTTTCAAAGCAACATAAAAAGTACAAATAAAGCATTTATTAGCTATTTTTTACCTAAATCTAAATTGATTTATTATTTGATTTGATACTTAGACTATATTGATGAAAGAGCTGAAATTATACAGTTGTTATTCTGACTTTGAGCAAATTTATATTAACCATCAAACTGCACAAAATAGTCCTAAAACTATATTTAACAGAAATATACAAAATGTGTTCATGCTGAAAGTGTTATTGTGATCTAACTTATAAATGTATGTTAATAAATCATGTAGTGGTGTAGTTTGTGTGCAGCTGTTGAGTCAGATCAGTTCCTCTCCAGCTGAGGAGGTTTGCCGTTGTTCGCGTTTATCACTGTGTGAACGGGAAACTGTTACACTGCTGACAATAATAATCTCCTCCATCTTCAGTCTGAACTCCACTGATGGTCAGAGTGAAGTCAGTTCCAGATCCACTTCCACTGAAACGGTCGGAAACTCCAGTGTGACGACTTGTAGCAACATAAATCAAAAGTTTAGGAGATTCTCCAGGTTTCTGAAGGTACCAGTTTAGGCAAGTACCAGCACTAGAACTGGCTTTACATCTGATAGAGACAGACTGTCCTGGAGCAACAGACTGAGATCCAGGAGACTGAGTCAGGATGATTTCTCCTGATGAACCTGGAAAACATCAAAAGAGCAGAAGGGTTATTGAGACAAATCCAGCTTGGAGAAAGATGATCAACATCCAAACAGAAGAGTCTCATTTCTTTAACATGGAGAAGAGATGGAAGAAGGTAAATGCTGCTTGTTCCAGTGTTTCTCCATCATAGCAGAACAATCATTGAGGTGAACCTGGTTGCATGCTGAAGCAAAGTTTTCAGAAGAGAGTCTCACCCTGAACAAGGAGCCCCAGGGTGGCCAGCAGTAGAATCAGTGACATCATCATCATGCTGCTGGCGTGTCAGTGTCTCTGAAAGTCCTGGACAGTCACTGATCACCACTGGCCTCTTAACGGCTGGGAGCAGAGAGGCAGGACACATATGCAAACACACAGAGTCAGTGAACTGTAGCTGTCCTCAACATGTCATGCTGTTTCCCCCTCAGTGCTGAGAGCATGGACCTACATATTTACATATTCACATGGAGAGGAGATTGAAAAGTCTGGTAGTAAACTGATCCAGTGACTTGTGGACAGTTTTCTTCTGTTTTTCCAGTTTGGTAATATGGTGTTTTTATGATAATGATTAGTGATATTAATATTAATGCAGGTTTGACATGTTTGGGTGTTTGTAATGTGAAGATTTCACCAAGTGAAGCAGTGATGAGTCTTTATAGAAGGGTGAGGCCAGTGTTGTAGTTCTCAATATCGGTCTTGGTCTCGGGACCACTCTTTGAAGCTCTTGTCTCTGAATCGACTGCATTTTTACTCAGTGTTGTCTCCTCTCAGATAAAGAGGACTTGGGATTTTATTTTAAGACCAGTCAAAACCACAACTGCCTTATGATTATTTTATCAAGGCATTTCTCATGATACACTTATGGCAATGACAGAGGTGATTGAAGAAGCATCTTAATTTGTTTTCTGTTGGTGTTTTTTTTACAGGGATGTGGATATTTCAGATCAATTTGAGGAGTGCCTGTGTTTAACATTTTCCACATTTTATCATGTCATGCAGTGTGGGACTCACACTGGTCTGGACTTGGTCTTGTCTTGATCTCGATACAATCTGGTCTAAACGGCTTGGTGATGACAGTGGCGTTTTCTGGCACCGGCGAACCAGGCAGCCGCCCGGGGCGGTATTTTTTCATGACACATGGGGGGCAGCACGAGCACTTGAAAAAAAAAATCCTCTGCTCCACGAAGCAGTTTTCTATCTATCATTTCACTGTGTGGGGAATTGGCAGATTGCCCCCCCCTCCAGCAGCTGCAGGCGCCCCCGCTTGCTGGAGGTGCTGTGCACAGAAGCTGTGTGTGAGAAGGGGGAAAAAGGAGGGGCACGCGGGGGACAGTTCACCTCTGGGTCACCCAAATGGAACGGTCGGACAAGGCCGGGGGGTCGGGGGATTCACTGTATCACAATACACTGGAATTAGTGGGCTAAAGTCAGTCACACCTCGACTTTCTTCCAAATAACGTACATTTGATTCATAATATTATAAATACAGGCCTATAGTTCCTGCACATCTTAGTTTTTCTGAATTGTGTGAAATGGCTAATAAAAATAGGTAATACAAAACGATTATGTGGTCACCTGTCACCAAGGTAAACTGGTTTAGTCTGGACTTCTGGTCGTGAGTGACAGTGTTGGGGGGGATGGGAAATGTGTTGATTGTCGAGTCAGTGCCAAATCAACACAGAGATGGACAGGAAAAGGTCAAACACATCAGGTGCCCAAATTAGAAAAAAAGAAAAAAAGAAGAGGAGAAACGAGCAAAAGATAAAGGTATGCAACTATGTTCTCTCTCTCTGTATGATTATTACGGTATCCATGTCATGAATGAAGGGCTAATGTTAATTGGTGGGTAACTCTTTCCTTTGTTAGCCTTTTTACTATGTTGCTTGCTATGCTTATACAACAATAATTCGGTTTTAACTCAAACACGAGATTTGTAATTTCACCATAATATTGTGCTTTGCAACAAATGTGTTACAAGTTCAGTTATTATTTCTTTCCATCATTTGGGTTAACATTAGGTCCTCTCATTAACCAACGGATTTTTCAAATCTGTAGGAAGTTTCAAAGACGAACATTTGCTATTTGCTACAACAGTAACCAAGGAGCTAATGTTTCCTCCCTAAAACTTAGATTAATATAGCATGTAACGACAGACATTTAGCGTAAGGGCATGTTTATTTAACCCTACTATTATGTTTGGGGTCAATTTGACCCCAGGCTGTTTTAGCTGTATACAACAGCAACACCTATTCATTAAAAAGCTGAATGACCTTAATGTCCATCCCTCATT